>NC_087163.1:25737084-25739584 GCF_035594125.1 Scylla paramamosain | reverse complement strand
CCATACTTTTCTACCCTTACCTCTCCCTCCCCCCTTTTACCACCAGAGAGAGAGAGAGAGAGAGAGAGAGAGAGAGAGGGAGGGGTAAATATGATGATGATGATTTAATTTTTTTACTTTGTTCTAAAAAGCGATAAAAATAAGAAGCAAGAGATTTAATTTGCAGTAAAGATGAAAGGATGACAACCATACAGGTCTTTAATTCCTTGCAAGACGGACAGGAATGCGTAGAGAGAGAGAGAGAGAGAGAGAGAGAGAGAGAGAGAGAGAGAGAGAGAGAGAGAGAGAGAGAGAGAGAGAGAGAGAATGTCTACAATAAAAAAGGATAAAAAAACACGAATCCAACATAATAATAAACTCAAAAAAAAAAAATACTCCTCCAAAAAATAACCAAAAAATCACATTATTAAAAAAATAATAATTCCCACGATAATTTATGATGACACAACAGCCGCCCGTAATTGACTCACCTGCGTTACCTGAGGGGTGTAAGGGGACTCCACACACACAGGTAAAGGGGAGAGAGGTGTTTACTGAAGCTGTAATGGGGCTGGGGAGGGAGGGGAGAATGTCACGGGGGGAGAGAGGGAGATGGGGAGAAAGATGAGGGTAGGTATGATGAATGGTCTCTTAGGAGGGGATGGGGTGAGGGGAGAATGAGAAGAGAGAGTCACTTGAGTTATGCAGTAATGGGGGAGGAATATGAGAGAGGAGGAGTATGGGAGTGGGGGCAGGAATTGGGGAGAGGAGAGGAGGGAGTGGGAATAGATGGGTAGGTGGGGAGAGAGAATGTGCTTGTCTATTTCAAGGAGTGACTGGGGAGAGGACTTTCAGAATGCTTTTGTATGTTGGAGTGTGTTTTGTGTTTTGTTCACTGTATGATTTTGTTTGTTTGTTCTTTTCTTTTTCGTTATTTTGTTATTGAAATTCGTGTTTAATTTTCTGCATCCCAGGTTTTTTTTTTCTTCGTTTTTTGTTACTTCATTTTTTTCTTATTTCATCGTCTTTTGTTGCGCTTTTCTTTATTTTATTTTATTTTTTTCGTGCTGTGTTTTGGGTCCGTGTGTGTGTGTGTGTGTGTGTGTGTGTGTGTGTGTGTGTGTGTGTGTGTGTGTGTGTGTGTGTGTGTGTGTGTACTATTTTCGTTTTATTTATATATTTGTTCTGGTATTTAAGTGTTTCTATTTCAAATACTTTCACTACCACTCTCATATATCCTTTATTTTCAGTCTATGGTGATCTGTATTATTACTATATATTTTTATACTTATGCATTTACACAACTATTACAATTTTCTTTTTTTTTTATCAGCAATTTTGTAAGTTATAATATTTTTCATAGTTATTCAGATGACCGTCGTTATTTTTGTCACATTTCTCTTACTTTTCTGCATCCATCTGTATTAATTCCCATTCAATTATTTTCAGTATCATTTCAAACACTGTCTATTTTTCTTCTCTCCTCTTTGATCTATAATGTTCCTTCTCTCTTAAGTACTTTTCTCAGTTTTCATTTTTTTCTCAAGTATTTTTTTTTTCTCTCTCTCTCTTGGTAATGATCTATAATGGTACTCTTCCCCTAAGTACTCTTCACACAGTTATAAATTCCTTCTTTCACTAAAAAACAACAACAAAAAAAACAAACAAACAAACAAACACAGCAATAAAACACCAGCACTTATTTGTCTCTTCAGTATATTCACCTTCCTTCATCCTTCATTGTATTTCCCTTTAACTTCTCAGCATTCATCTTTATTATTCCCGGTTAGTTATATTCAGTATTATTTTAACCACTGTCTCTTATTTTGTTCACCCTTTCTCTGTGATTTATAATGCTGCTGTTCTCTTAAGTAGTTTTTTATTCATTTATTTATTTAAGCAGTTTTTTTTTTGTTATTATATTTCTCTTTTAGTATATAATGATCTATAACGTTGCTTCTTCCTTCAGTAGTTATCCCACAGTTACAAATTCCTCCTTTCACTGACACACACACACACACACACACACACACACACACACACACACACACACACACACACACACACACACACACACACACACACACACACACACACACACACACACACACACACACAGCAATAAGGCACCACCAACAATCCATCTCTGAGTATCTCCACCATCCTACATCTCTCCTACAGTGACAGAGGAACACTCAGTCAACACTTTTATATTATTAATGGTGAACACAACCATTAGGCCACGCACCATTAATCAACATTGCACACATGCCCTCCACCCTCATCATAAAAAAAGGGGGAAAAAAACACAAAGAACGCGATTTTTATCAATTTCAAAGCGGGAATCGTGGTTAAAATTAGAATCACAGGCTTTGTCGAAATATTGCAAGATTGTCACGTGTGGAAGTAATGTGATATTCTCCAAAATATTCAAGGTGCTTCACTGTGTAGGCTTTATGACATTGCCTCTCTTATCAGGAATGTTTGGCTATGTACAGTTACCCAGGGAAATACTACTGTA
>NC_087163.1:25712084-25732084 GCF_035594125.1 Scylla paramamosain | reverse complement strand
CTTCCTTCCTTCCCTTCCCATTTATCACTCGCACAGTTTATAGCCTTGAGTTTCTTTGCCCTTCACGTGAACTTAACCAGATGCGTGAAAATATAGCGACAGGGAAACACAGATAAGGCTCCCTACCATTGGTCAGTAAACAGTCGAGGTGGATAGATTTAACCTCGCATTTCTTTTCCTTATTGACGCTACAGGTGAGACTGAGATGCTGTTAACTACCTGTTGTTTAATTACTATCTACCTTTCAGTTATTTCTAAGGTTAGTACGACAATTTTAAACTCTAGATATCTTGGAATGTTTGTATATTTTTTAAAGCACTGAGTTTTTCTTTATTATTTATTATTGTGTTGGCAAGGACCGCGTGACGGGGCATGGGGCGGAGGAGACAGTGATGGAGGAAGGTATTATGGGAGGAAAGGAAGGAGGAATGAGATAAAACAGGGAGGTAGAGAGAGGATTGATGGGAAGGAAAGGAGGAAGATGATAAGGAAGGGAAAATTAAGGTTTGATGTGAGAGAGAGAGAGAGAGAGAGAGAGAGAGAGAGAGAGAGAGAGAGAGAGGAGAGAGAGAGAGAGGGAGAGAGAGTACTCGTATACGTAGAAACATCATCCACCTACAAAATAATTCAAGATTCTCTATTCATGAAAATGCATGAGAAAGGTTCATAAAAGTTTATTGTTTGTTTATGTAACCTTCAACCTCCCTGCCAGACCCTCCTTCCTCGTTTCACCGCCCCCCTCCCTCTCTCCCTAACCTTTCCTCCACCCCCCGTCTCCTCTGCTCCTCCATCACCATCCATCCCTCCCCCATCCTTTCTTTATGAATCCTCCATTGTCATTATTGTTCATCTTTTTGTTCCATCACCCTCTTGGTCCTCCGCCTTCTCAATCTTCTCCTCTTCCTCCCCCTCCTCCCCCTCCTCCTCGTCGCACGCATTGTCACCGCTCAGGGAGACAAGACACGCTCATCAGTTTGTTTGGTCAAGAGATCATCGTTGTTGTCTTGCGTCATCTTCAGCGGGAGTGTGTTGACGCCCAGCTGATGGCACGGCGGCGGCGGCAGCGGTGACGGTGACGGGGACTTAACGCCATCTGTTCTGGCTGAGCCGCCGCCACTGCTGCCTCGCCTGCGGGGGATTAACGCAAGAGGGAGGGAAATAATAAGTGTGTGTGTGTGTGTGTGTGTGTCTGTGTGTGTGTGTGTTCAGAAGTGGAGAGGAAATGCCTACGTAACTTAACTCGTGTCTTTGTTTGGGCTTGTTATGCTGTTCTTTTTTTCTTCTTCACGCTTTTATTCATTTTTTTTGTTTTGTTTTTGTTAGTGTTCCTTTTTTTCACTGATGTGCTTCTTTTTCTATCTTTTTTTTGTCTTTTTTTTGTATCCTTGTTTGTTTGTTTTGTGCGTTTTTCTTTATCTGTGGGTAAACCTTTATTCTCTTTGTGACGCGTGGTGGTGACGGGCGGCCAGGGTGAAGGGAGAAAGGAAGGGAAGGTGAGGGGCAGGAGGAGGAGGAGAAGGAGGAAGGGGGGGGGTAAGAGAGGGTGTTGAGGGATTACTGTCGGGGTGGATGAGCGGTGGAGTGTGTATATTTCTGTGTGCGTGTGCGTGTGCGCGTGTGTATGTATGTGTGTATGTGTATAAACGCTCCGCTGCAGACGAAAAACACTCACATATATAGTGGAGGGGAAAAAATGAAACTGGAAAAAACACACTAAAATATTTACTTTTCGCTGACAATCTGAGTTTTTTTTTCTTTTCCCTCACCACCACCACCACCACCAGCAACACCACAACTACACCCACTCACACACACACACACACACACACACACACACACACACACACACACACACACACACACACTACACCAACACTCCATCACCACCAAACACACCTTAACACACACAGAAACACACACAAAGATAGATCGCCCACCTTTCCTTACTACGCCTTCAGCAACACCAAACACCTACACACAACACCTTTCCCTCCTTTCTCCCTCATCCCCCCAGCACCTCGACATCCAGTTCGCCAGCCGCCACCACCACCACTCCAGCGTCGCACTCTACAGTTACGTCCCCACATTAATTCCGGCTCGCGTTCTGTCGGAATACCTGGTGCAGTTTCCCTGCCGTGTCCACAGTCAAGGGGAATAGGAAGGAAGGAAGGGAGAGGGTTTCTAATAGTGACCTGGACTTAGGGACTGTGATTGGTGGAGGCTGGTATGAATGTGATACGGGTTACAGGCAAGGACGGAATGAAAGGGATGTAGTAGTGGTTGAAGAAGTAATAGAAGGATGTATAGAAGTAGTAGAAGGAGTTACAGATGAGGACGAGGGGATGAAAGGGGTGTAGAAGAGAGTTATAGTTGTAATAGTAGAAAACGAAGGAGGAGGAGAAAGAGGTGATGAAGGAAGGAGAAAAATTAAATCAATGAAAAGAGGAAAATAAGAACAAGGCAGAACAGATAGCAAAAAATGAATAGTGAAAAATAAAAATAAAGAAAACAAGAAAATAGTAGATAAAAAAAACAAAACAAGAAGACAACACGACTTCTATCCTCACCCTTCAAAAAAAACAACAACATTTTTTACCACAAGAAAAAAGAAAAGAAAGAAAAAAGAAAGTGAGGCATTTTTACGTATCTTATTCTTCACCATGCCTTCGTTAGTCTCTTCCAGCTACCCTGAAGACATACTCTGGAGACCGTGAAATTAACAAAAAACCCCTCTGGAAACCCCAACAGGTGTAACAAACAAGCAGGTGTGACGTCCGCGAACAGGTGCACAATTACTGAAACACATTGAATTAGAAATGCACAATCTATGGGCTAAATGCTCCGCTGGGGGTGGATGGGCGGCAGTTATCAGTTGAAGCAGAGATGGGCGTGCGCAAGGCGTGGGTAAGGAATGTGAAGACCGCCCATGGACTTTGTGTAGGCCGCCCACTGCAGGAGGGAGGCCGCCTAGGAGGGAGTGGAAGTGTGGAGTGTGTGTTGGATAATTACCTCGTCGCTTTGGGGTCAGGAATAATCAGACGCACTACTGGAGGCGTGAGATTCATTTAAGACGGAGGGAAAGTGGAGGAGCGGGGCCAGAGGAGAGAGGGAGGCAGGGAGGACGTGTTGTGAATCTGATTGAGCTGTTATGGTCTAGAGAAGTGTAATTATTGTAAGCTGTAGGAGGAACAAATACTGGAAGAATGGTTGAGGAACCGACATAGTAGAGATAACAGAAGGATGAAGGAGAGATAAGGGAAATAAGTCGTAGGAGAGACAAATACAGAGGGGAAGAATGAAGAACTGCAAGAAAAAAGAAAGAGAAACAATGGCAATGATTTTAAAAACATTAGAAAGAAACAAAACAAAAAAAAAAATGCAGAAAATGTTAATATAAGACCCCGCAAAGAAATATTAAACTGAGCATACAATATTAAAGAGACGAACACACACACACACACACACACACACACACCACGTCAAAAAAAAAAAATGAAAAAAAAATAAAAACACAGTAAAGAAAAATCAAACTAACGCACGATATTAAAGAAACTCCAGCGATATAAATGGAAAGACGGACGCGAAGAAGAGCAACAACACGCCAATAATTCCTCGTTAGCTGCGGAATAAGCTGGAAGTATGAGAGCCGAAATTAGTCACTCCAAAATTAAGCCTCTCCCTTTTTCAAAACACCCGAGAGAGAGAGAGAGAGAGAGAGAGAGAGAGAGAGAGAGAGAGAGAGAGAGAGAGAGAGAGAAACCTTTATTAAACTGTCTTAACCGAACTGATCCGATCCTTCACTCCAAAACGAACCACTTAAAAACATTTTTTCCTTGTGTTTTGACGAATAACAAACGGCCTAAGGAAGAAAACGAGGCGGAAGAAGAGACGCGGGAAAGAAAACGGAGGCAGAGAACGATTTATAACGAGGCACGAGAGTTGGTAATTAAGGAAAAACAATTAGGCACCCAACCAAGACTGCGAGTGAAGCTCCAGGTGAATTCAGAACATCTCGACTCCATGTTGTTATAAGGGTCAGACCTCCTCCCTCTTTTTGATATGCAAATGAAGGGGAAATTATCTCTTCCCCAAGTTATAGAAGTAGTCGGCGCGCCCCTCACGAGGAATAACAGTCCCCACACGGAGCGAGAACTTGAGGCCAACTTGGAACGCCGCCAACTCGATGTCTCAAGGCGGCGGTGGAGGGTGAAGTTGCTCCGTCTTGGCTTGAAGTTGTGGCGCCGCTGGTGACGGCTGCTGGGGGCGCTCCTGCTGCAGATAATGGTGTCAGTAGTGCCAGCTGGGGTGGTGGTTGTAGGTGATGTTCTGGAAGTTAGAATAGAGTAATGATAGTTTGTGGTGATAATAGTAGTAGTAGTAGTAGTAAAAGAAGAAGGACGATAGATATACAATACTTGTAACCACACACACACACACACACACACACACACACACACACACACAACACCACCACCACCACCACCACCACCAATAAAACCAACCACAGAAACACAGACAGAACCATCATCACCAGCAGGACTAACACTCCTAGCGACCAACACAACACCAACACTGCCACCCGACACACGACACACGAGGCAGCGGAGAGACACAGAATGAGAGAGCGCGAGAGAACACCAACAACGAAATGCAACTCCCCACGCAGGTGCCACTGATACGAACTCCATCCCCTGAGGAGGACTTCCCCGTGGCTCACCCGTGGAGTTTGCGGGGGAACGAAGAGCTCCCAAAGACTGACGGAAACTTGAGCAGCGGGGAGAGTTTAGCGGAGGTGCGCGGCGTCCCAGGGGAAGGAGAGCCTAGAGGGACTGAACTGTGAGCCTCCAGTCCCGGAACTTAGGACGCGACAGGGAAAAACAGTCTTTGTCCGAGGCTGCCCTGGCTGGACGTACGGTGGCTAGGAGGTGAGGGAAGTGATGGGGAGGTGAAAGGTAAGGGACGGTATGGGTAAGGTTGGTTTATTTCTTTGTTTGTGTTTGTTTGTGTTTGTTTAGCTTGGTGATGCTTATTTTGAAGGCGTGTGGCTGAGTTGAGGTGCAATTGTGTGTGTTTCTCCTGTTTGTTTTAGTGTTTTGTGTTTGTTTTGTGTTACTGAAAGACGTGCAGAGGTTAAATTTGATTGGGTTAGTTGATATTTCTACACACACACACACACACACACACACATACACACTCACACACACACACACACACGGTCACTGTCTCCCTCGCGGCGCATCATCTGGAACCACTAAAGGCCAAGTTACATAGACCTCCTTCCATTTTAAAGCGAGACTTACCAAGAAGTCTCCCTCCAGCTTTTCTTCTCTTTTATATTCTTAACTTAACCAGAAAAGGAGACTCGTATATAGATGAAGAAGGAGGAGGAGTAGGAGGAGGGAGAGTGGTAGTGGCAGAAGATAAGAAAGAAAGGAAGAAAGAAACAAAAAAAAAGAGAAAGGAAGAAAAGATAAAAAAATAAAGAAAGGATGAAGGAAAGAGAGAAAGAAAGGAAGACAGAAAAGAAAGAAGAGGGAAAAACAAAAGAAGGAAAAAAATGAAAGAAGGGAGGGAGAGAGGACAAGGAAGAAATAAATAAGGAAAAAAACGAAACGAAAAAAAACATACCCTCTGAATCAGAAAGCCAAAGATTATTAACAAGTCACCAAAACATCAGTCAGTCAGTTACAAAAATTTCAGAAAACCCAGCAACAGTTTAGTGACGTGTACTGTTTGTCCGTCTGGTTAAGATCTGGATAAGGGAAGGAGATGGATTCAGGTGGAAGCATTTCAGTGGATACTCTGTGTTGGTCTGGCAGGTGTGTTCAGGTGTGCCAGGTGTGTGGCTGTCATCACAAGTCGAATCAGCAAACCTGTTCTGTGTGAGTGGCAGGAAGGAATGGTGGTCGTATTGTAGCTAGTGGTATTGTAAGGCGCGCGCACACACACACACACACACACACACACACACACACACACACACACACACACACACACACACACACACACACACACACACAAGGATGATTATGACTAAGAATCTTTTTTTTTTCATTACGAGGAAAATACAATTATTCCATCTTCTTCAAGGTAACAGGTAGAGAAAGAAAGGACACAGACGCACACACACACACACACTCATACTCCACCACCACCACTACTACCATCACAGCCACCACCACCACCACCAGCCAACAACAACAACAACAACAACAACAACAACAATAGCAGCAGAAAAGAACAAAAGACTCCAACAAAGAATGACAAAAGGTCCACAAGAGACGTCCTTTGTCAGTTTTTTCCTTTTTTTTTTTTTCTCTTTCTGCTTTTCTAATCCGACTTAAAAGCCACATCACCGGACACGACACTTTTTATTGGGTCTTGAAGTCGATTGCAGTTCTCTCTTTTTTTCTTCCCTTTTTTTTTCTTTATATATTCCTTAAGATATTATTGAGCCGAAATCAGTGGTCGCCGAAACCTTCAAAAGCCGCGTCACGAGCCAATGAATTTATCGAAAAGAAATTGAAGATACGAAAAAATTAAAAAAAGAAAAAAAAAGTGTACATATATATCGATTAATGGTTCTTTCTTTTTTCCTTTTTTCTTCCTCTTAATCTTAAAAGGTCTTCATCAGAGAGAGAGAGAGAGAGAGAGAGAGAGAGAGAGAGAGAGAGAGAGAGAGAGAGAGAGAGAGAGAGAGAGCAATGAAGTAACGACCTTGTGTTATCTTAGAGGCATTACCAGAGAGAGAGAGAGAGAGAGAGAGAGAGAGAGAGATGGCGGAGGCTGGAGGCGAGGCATGAAGAGAAGAAGGATTCGATCAAGAGCTAAAAAGGTTTTGAGCCAAAACTTTTCGGAGGATCCAAGTTTAGAAAAAAGATTCGCTTCTGATTTAGAAAAGAAAGATAAAAGAAGAAAATAAAATAAAAAGATAATAAAACTACTACTACTACTTACGAATGTCAGAGAGAGAGAGAGAGAGAGAGAGAGAGAGAGAGAGAGAGAGAGAGAGAGAGAGAGGATAATTTATGAGCTGTAGGCTTAAGAGACTCAATATAAGGCGAAGAATAGTAATCATCAGGAAGTCCCATAGAGAGAAAAAGAGAGAGAGCGAGAGAAAGGGAGAGAAAGAGAGAGCCTGATTGATAGATAAAGAGATACATAGATACATAGATAAGCAGGCAGACGACCATTCAGAGAGAGAGAGAGAGAGAGAGAGAGAGAGAGAGAGAGAGAGAGAGAGAGAGAGAGAGAGAGAGAGAGAGAGAGAGAGAGACGAACCGACCGAACCGAACAGGCGCACCAGCCACAGCGAAGAGGGTGAGTGATGAAAAATGCTAATGAGAGGTGAGCTTCAGGTAAAGTGATGAATGATGAGAAGGTTAAGTGATGCCTCCTGAATGTGTGGTGATGAAAGCAGTGACGGATGAACACGATGATGAATGGCCGGGAAAAATAGGGCATGACGGACGAGCAGAGTGGTGAGGGGGAGGGAAAAAAAGAAGAGGGAGAAGAGGAAGTAAAAGGGATTTGTAATTGTTGTCTTTTGTTCGTGGTTATGAGAGAGAGAGAGAGAGAGAGAGAGAGAGAGAGAGAGAGAGAGAGAGAGAGAGAGAGAGAGAGAGAGAGAGAGAGAGAGAGAGAATTAAATAATGCATGGTATTGAGCTTAAGAGAAGTGTTAAAGATACGATTTCTCAGAACTAAACTTTCTTCTTCTTTTAATTTCCTTGTCACCATTTGTACTTGAGAATATTAAACTTTACTATTCTCACCACCATTATTATTATTATTTTTATTATTATTATTATCATTATTATTATTATCATTATTATTATTATTTTATTATTTTTATTATTATTATGAAGTAGCAGACGTACAAAGACCAATGATGTTTTGTGAAATGATACTCCTCTTTTTTCCCTTTTTTTTCGTCTTTTTTTCCCCCAGCACTCACCAGAAGGCAACGTTCATGCATCAGTGAATTTCCAGTAACATTTACTCTCCCTCATTGATCTTAATTGCATCTTAATAGACACTCGCGCCCCTCCTGTGTGTGTCTGTAAGTGCATGCGTGTGTGTGCATGCGTGTGTGTAGCAAAGTGTACGTACCACACCTGTAAATCCGTGCAGGTGTGCAAGTATACCTGGTGTACGTACATATGTTACCCGTGCTCACCTTGCCTTTACTCTCTCAAGGTCATATGATGGGAGAAGAACAAGACTTTGCTTCAGTAATAACGAATGCTTTTAAATCCTCCTTAGAATTTAAAAAAGTATGAATGAGGTTCCTTATAAGAGTGTTCAACTGCAAGACCTGCCTCTATTAATAAGATATGCTTCTGAATCTCCTTTAATTTTGAAGAGTATGTACGTGGCTGCTTAGAAGAGTGTTCAGTTACTTCACTCCTCTTGCAGGTGAAGGTTGCAGGGAGGCTGTGTGGAGCAGTGAGTGGGTTGTATGTGTGTGTGTGTGTGTGTGTGTGTGTGTGTGTGTGTGTGTGAGTGTTTGTTTTGATTTTTTTTTTTTTTTATGAGTGTCTTTAGGCTTAGTTCTCGTTTGTGTTGCTGTGTGGTTTGCGGTTGAGGTGTTTTAGAAAGTGAGTGAATGTTGATTGCTAGTGTGTCAATTCAGGTTTATATGTTCAATAGTGTGTGTGTGTGTGTGTGTGTGTGTGTGTGTGTGTGTGTGTGTGTGTTAGTTTTCTGCTTCACTGGAATTACTGAGATACGACCTGCTTTATATTACAAAGAAAAAAAAAATATATAGACAAACAAATGTACAAACACAAAAATTATAAAACAACAAAAAAAAAATAAATAAATAAATAAATGAATAGGTGAGATAAATCGACAACTGCGTACCAACCTACAAAAATTAAAACAAATAAACAAAAACACAAGAAGAAAGAATAAAACTTCATAAAGATAAATGAACAAAACAAATACGAGAGGACAGTGAGTGCGAGGGACACTTGAGGTCACGAGGTCACGGGGGAGAGGTTAGGGGTCACCTTAAGGAATACACAGGTGAGGCAGGAGGGGAGGAAGAGAGTGCATAATAAGAGAGAGAGAGAGAGAGAGAGAGAGAGAGAGAGAGAGAGAGAGAGAGAGAGAGAGAGAGAGAGAGAGAGAGAGAGAGAGTGGGGTGGAAGGGGGTTAAGGCACGTTTCAGGTACACGTACAGGTAACTTCACTCACCTGTAGGCACGCGTTAGGTGATTTAGGAACGTTTATTACAGACTGGAACGTTTTTTAATATGTGCACCACCATATATATCCATGCCTACAGAATCTATTAGCGTTTCGCCAGTGTTTTCATTTACGATTTTACACGGCCATTTAAACGTGTAGGTCCTTGTTTAAGTCGCTGTAACACTATGCTATGTACGTTTAAATAAGTAAACTCGTGTACTAGTTTGCCATTTACGCTCAAGGTTTTATTATGTTGATTTTTTCATTTTTCCTCATTAATGTGAAGGTTTTATAGCCATCCATCACAACTCTATGTAAGTTTCTGTGATCTTCTCTGTTGGTACGTTCACAAATCGTCCACTCCGCTACTGTGAACGTATGTATGAAGAGTTCACACCGTTCAGGTCTAGTCTAGTGAACTCGCGTGTGTCTCATTTCACGTTCACGAAGCGCTAAGTAAGTCCAGACATGAGCGTTTATAAGCACACACACACAAACTAATGTACACAGTCACCAATTTAAATATCTTCTTTTTCACGAACATATCACGGAAGAAACGAAAACACAGACACCCTTACTCGCCTACACTGGAATTTGTACACAGTTCCGCTCGGTTCCAGAATTTAACGCTCAGGATGTGGAAAATAAAGTTAATTCACCGACTGC
Organism: Scylla paramamosain; assembly: GCF_035594125.1. Classification (NCBI taxonomy): domain Eukaryota; kingdom Metazoa; phylum Arthropoda; class Malacostraca; order Decapoda; family Portunidae; genus Scylla; species Scylla paramamosain. The sequence goes on along the minus strand of NC_087163.1, from coordinate 25,722,224 downwards.
ATGTTTAGTTGAGTCTGCACGAGCTTTTCCTCGGCGCCTGATTAATGACATCACGCTCAGGAATTCAAATGAAACTCCAATTTACATCCCAAGACAATTCCTGAAGTATAAGAAGAAAACAACTTGATATTTCCCTTCTTGCTTGCGTTGTGCTGTGTGTGTGTGTGTGTGTGTGTGTGAGAGAGAGAGAGAGAGAGAGAGAGAGAGAGAGAGAGAGAGGAGAGAATGGAAAAAAACTCCCCCTCTCTCATTCCTTGGCCCTCACCAGTACCTTCTGCCTCGCCTTGGTCTCCTCCCGTCGTCTGCTTGGTGTTCCTCTTGTCGCCGCCGCATAAAGCAACGAGGCAAAGAAAGTGTCGCGCTCAACACCTGGATAGATAACTTAGTGTGTGTATGTGTGTGTGTGTGTGTGTCGGGACTCTCTTGGCACCGTGTGTGTGTGTGTTTGTGAGGGAGAGACTGATGCTTTATGTTAATAGTGATTCTTTTTGTAATATTCATCAATTTACTGTTTGCACTCCTTCATTCTCTCTCGCTCTCTCTCTCTCTCTCTCTCTCTCTCTCTCTCTCTCTCTCTCTCTCTCTGGTAATCTGCAGTGGCCTGGCCAAGAGATGCTGGTCGGCCGCAGGTAAATCGTTCATTATTTATGGAACAATTGTGCGGGGCTGTGCTAACTTGGCGCGGAGTTATGGTACTAAGACACCCTAACTCCCGCCCTCTTGAATTGTGGAGGCCGGCAAGGGTCGTGTGTGGTGGTGTGTGTGTGTGTGTGTGTGTGTGTGTGTGTGTGTGTGTGTGTGTGTGTGTATGTGTGTGGTGATTTATTTGTCTCATATTTGCCCGTCTTTGACTTATTATGCCTTCTTCCATTTGCATTCTATTCGTTTCGTTGCCTCGCTCTTATCTCTTCCTTTAATTCTAATTGCTAGTCACTCTCTGTACCTGTGTTCGTTATGGCTTCATTTCACCGAGGACAGTTTTTCAAGCATCTATTTATTTTTCCTTCTATATTATGTTTTCTTTTTTTCTGTAATATTTTGTTCCCTTCACCTGCAATTATCTTCCATGCGTTATCTCATCTCTCAGCCTCTCGCTTTCTCTCTCTCTTTCTCTTCCGCTTTTAACTATATATTGTTGTATCTCTTGTTTATTACTTTTTTCTATTTGAATATAAGTAGTTTATGTGATTGCTTCCCTTTTATCTCTCTCTCTCTCTCTCTCTCTCTCTCTCTCTCTCTCTCTCTCTCTCTCTCTCTCTCTCTCTCTCTCTCTCTCTCTCTCTGCGTAAGTCAATATTTAACTTTAACCATATTTCACTTTTTAAACGAAATTTAGAAAGTAAAAACCACACTTTATTGATTGATATATACTTTCTATATCAGTATTTTTCTTCTTTTCACATAATAAAATTTGGAATTCTGAAAAAAAACACGAGAAAAAAACTTGACATTTTTTTCACTCACAACATTTGCATCTGATAATATTACATTTCTTCTCATATACCTCCATTATTCCTCCGTAAATGTAGACGAGACATCAGATTAATCTCTTACTTATCAGCTTACACTCGTGCCTTTCAAACCCCAGGCCTTTTGCCCCCGACCTGCTGCCTTGTGTGTCCATGAGTCTTACCCAGGACTTACCTCGCTGACCCCCCTCTGAGCCTTGTACTTTTGATGTTTACCTGCCTTCTCCCCCTCGCCCCCCCTTACCTGCGGGCTGCCGTGAATATGTAAGAAGCACGTCTCTTGTTTGAGTCCTCTGCTTCCTCTCTCGTGGCTCTGATCGATTCATTCTTGTTGTTTTCTTGTCTCTGCTAGTTCACTTTTACCTTGTTTTTTCTTTAAGATCATTTGTTTAATTCTATCAGGTTGTATTTTGTACTTATTTGTCTTCATTGTGGAGGTACTTTCTTTTGTAAGTGTGTGTGTGTGTGGTGTGTGTGTGTGTGTGTGTGTGTGTGTGTGTGTGTGTGTGTGTGTGTGTGTGTGTGTGTGTGTGTGTGTGTGTGTGTGTGTGCTACCTGTAAGAGAAAACTTAATTATCTTTAGCATCAAGTAATTCTTTATTTTTTTCTCTCTTCCTTGACATTCGCATGCGCACGTGAACAGGAGGAGGAGGAGGGGGAGGAGGAGGAAGAAAAAGAAGATAGTAATATATGAACGAAAGAATATCAGAAGAGAAGGGGAAGAAGAAGAAGCAGAGATATGAGGAGATGGAAGTAAAAGACTGGAGGAAGAGAGGAAGTGAAGGGAAAAGAAGAGGAGGAGGAGGAGGAAAGGTAATCATTCACACATTTGTTCCTACCTTGTTTACCAATAAAGTATGCAGTAAGAGAGAGAGAGAGAGAGAGAGAGAGAGAGAGAGAGAGAGAGAGAGAGAGAGAGAGAGAGAGAGAGAGAGAGAGAGAGAGAGAGAGAGAGACAGAGACAGAGAGAGGCAGAGAGAGAAAGAGAAACACCTACACCTTCTCCTTACCTGCGTCTTTCGTTCCTACATCCTCATTAGCGAGAACACCTGAGCTTTTTGCATTTTTCACCTTATTTTCCTACCAGAGCATCACCACTCAGCCGGCTCGTCCACCTTTAGCGATGAATATAGACAATAAATCCACCTAACTCATCCCCCTTGTGGTGTTTGTGTCTCCATTCACGTGAGTTTAAATAGCAATGCGCAAAAAGATCAGACGGCCAGTACTTTTCTCTGCTCTCCTTATTAGTTTGATTTTTTATTGCTCACAACCTGCAGGAGGAGAAACACCCAGACTAGTTAGATGAGAGAGAAAAATAGCCATGAAAAATAGCTCATTATCTCTCTCTCTCTCTCTCTCTCTCTCTCTCTCTCTCTCTCTCTCTCTCTCTCTCTCTCTCTCTCTCTCTCTCTGTCTCAGTTTTTCATCTCCTTCGTCCAGATCTGCTTTTTTCTTCTTCTTGTGTCTTCTTCGTCATCTTCTGTGTTACCTTCTTTTCTTTTCTTTTTCTTTTCTCATGTCTTCTTCGTCATCGTCTTGGTTCTTAATATCTTCTTTGTCCTTCTTCTTCTTCTTCTTCTTCTCTTTCGTAACTCGTCATCTGTTTCTTCATCGTACTCTTATTCTTATTATTCATCTTATTTCAGTAAGTCTTCCTTGTGTTCCCTCTCGTCCACTCTATTTTTTTTTCTGATTTTTTTCTTCTATATCTTGTTATTCATCCAGCTCTTTGCCTCTTCCCTCTTTCTCATCCTACTTTTTTCTTCTTTCTCTTCCTTTTCTCCATATTTTCCGTCTTATATCTTTAGCCTTTCTGTCTTCCACTAACTCCTTTTCCTTTCTTTCATTTCTGTTCTCTTCTTTGTTTATATTTCCTTTCCTTGTACTCTTATATTCCTCTTCTTTTTCCCGTCTTCCGTCAAGTATATTCCCTTCTATAAGTATTCCATGTGCTCTCTTACATCATCTCATATTCAAGGCAGCAGACACACGTACATTCCCTCTCCCTGCCGTATCACACGTCCCTGCTCCGTCCCGTGGTGTGTTGTGTATACTGTCTGACTCCCGTGTCCCTTTTCCCCCTTATGTATCTCCCTGCGTGTCCTGTTCTGCTTCTCTGTCCTCTTCTTCCTCCGCCAGTTACTTCAGGAGGTCAAGTGAATAAGTCGTGGTGTGTAAGTGTGGTGGGGGGTTGGGGGGCGGTGTTGGTGTTTTTCGAGTATATTATGATCTTCGTTTTCCTACTAATGAGGTGTTCCGAGGAAGTGTGGAAGTGTATAGGGTAGGAATGAGTAGTTTTTAATCCTTTTCTAATTGCAATGAAAGAGGTTTTGATCCCCCCTTCAGTGAGCATCTAAAGAGTCCACGAGCAATTAAGAGGGAGTGGTGAGACTTGAATTTCACATTTAAGGTCATTACGACGCCCTCCTCCGCCCACTGAGAGGCTTCCGTCGCCCGCTGTACGTTCAAGGGGACTCAGCTCGACCCTCGCTTATTCCTCGGCGTCCACTGAGCACCACCAACAAAAGCCGCTCCCGTCCTGCCGCCCACACTCCCACCAGCCTTTTCCTCGTGATGCCGGGAGAGAAAACTCGACTTTCTTGCTGCCCGGCGCCTGTGTTCTGCCGTGCATGCTGGAGGGAGGAGGCAGAAGGTTCCGACTCCCAGCCTCGTCGTCGGCAGGCCCGGATTCCCCCTCCCTCCTCCGGGCAGCCGTCCATTGTGTCCGGACATTTACTTCATCATTCCCGCTAGTAGCCGAAGCTGGTGCCTCGGGCGGACCCTGACCTCTCACGTCCACACGCCCGCCAGTGAAACTCTCCCCACGCTCCTCCTCCTCCTCCTCCTGCTCTCCCTCCTCTTCTCCTCTTCCTCCTCCTTCTCCTGGCGGTGTAGTCAGGCTGTGTCGTCTCGTGGCCGCGCCCTAATAAGTCTTAAGTTAATGCCTTTCTGGGTGTTCTTCGTTCAGCCACGGGAAAGTTCAGGAGCTCCAAGCCTCACTTTGTCTGTCCCCCACCCCGGCCACTCTCCCTCTGCTCTCCTCTCGCCTTTCCTCCTCCCTTCCCTGTGTTCCCTCTTCTTCCCCCGTTTTCCCCCCTTGCCTTCCCTTCCACTCCTCCTCTTCCTCCTCCAGCAACCTCCGCCACACGTGCTACGACCGCCGCACCGTCTTATCCGTCACCATCACCGCCGGGCCGCCACCACCACCACCGCCATTATGACCACTATAGGTTCCTTATCCGTCACCATCACCAGGCCCAGTCCTCCATCGGCTACCAACACCTCTTTTTATATATACTTTAAGCCAGAATCTCGTGTCGCCACCCCATCCGCACCGCAACTAACTGCCTTCCCTGTCTTACCGCTAGCGCCACCACCACCGCCACCATCACTATTACAACTACTACTACCGCCTCCACTAGTGACATCAGCGCCGCCATAAGTTCGTCTTTATCTGGGCACCACCACTCAGGCCTCCCACCACTTCTCCGCCACCACCACGTCATAAATCTGTCACCGCTATGAATTGTCACCACTCTAAATGTCTGGCACACGTCACGCCGCCCTTGGCACTGCTCATTCACAGACCTGACACTGCTACACCCCCTGCCGTACTGTGCCCTGCCGAGCCCTCTTATAGTACCAGTTTACAGGGAGGAAGGGAGTGAGATTACTACCCCCTACTGCCACTATCACCCCTTCCACTGCCACTACTGCTACTTTCAAGGGTCCAAGGATTGCTGCCATCTGAAACTATCCATTAGGGCCGCTAAGAGCCACTTCTAAGGCCATATGTTCCTCCCGGCACTGTTACCACTTCTGCACTCCTCTCCCTCCATTACCACCAGCGCCACAACCACCCCTTGTCAATTGTTACCGCTTCCAACATGTATTTCAGTGTCCCCATACAGTCACTAGTCGCTGTAGCCACTGGAATGTGCGTAATCGCTGCCACCACCACCCGCGCCACCACCGCCACCTCTGGAGTTGAAGTCTGCGGCTCACTCACGCCCGAATTCATAACGCGATTTGGTCCCAGAATTCCGAAGCTCAATTTTTTTTTACGTATATATATTTTTTAAAAGAGAACTGTATTTTTTTTTTTTTCAAGAGGGGACACTTTTTTATGGATCTCTCTCTCTCTCTCTCTCTCTCTCTCTCTCTCTCTCTCTCTCTGAAGTCGCAGTAAAAAATTAGCAGAGTTGATATTCCAAATTAACTCGCTGGGTATTCAGACAAAAATCACAGAGTCCGGGGCGATGCCGGGATGGGAAGGGGGCGCTAAAAATTTGTAGGAATAAATAAATAACACTTTGATCCATCGAGTCACGGCGTGGCGGAGGTACTGGCGGTGGTGGTGGTGGAGGCGGTGGTCTCAATAGCGCGGCAGTCTGCAAAAATATTCCCCAGACTAGATTTTAACTTTTAATTCTCCCGTGACGCTGCTTCCTGTGTCACTTTTTCCCTCCGAACCTTTCTGACTGGGATGGGAAAAAAAGGGAACGCGAAAAAGGCATTTGGCACCTGTATGGACGAGGGCGGGGCGGGGCGGGGAGATCACAGGGAGTGCTTCAGTAACGCCCCGGTCGTCGTACGGGAAGGTGGCGCCGCTCCTCTCCAGTGACTCGCGGTTGGCTCGCTCTGCCTCACTCGCGCTGGAAAAAAAAAAAGTTTGGCGAAACCTTAAAAATAACACAGTGATACGCGACACTGTTCTCTTATTGGGTGGAAGGAAGGCCTCGCGTGTGTTCTCGAGGCCTTACGAGGAAGTTATAAGACTATTGTGATTATTCTTTGCTTACGGAGGAGAAGTAATAGCAGTAGTGGTGACCGTGGAGGAAACTTAAATATAAGAAAACACCTGGACACCTCCTCTCGGCAATCAAGGTAAGAGGATAAGGCTTCTGGAAGTTTACCTTGAAGTTTGTTTACACGGCTCTCTCTCTCTCTCTCTCTCTCTCTCTCTCTCTCTCTCTCTCTCTCTCTCTCTCTCTCTCTCTCCGTGTGCAGTTCTGGCGATATTGTCGTTTTGTGGTTGTTTGTTGAAGTCTGGCTGCGTGGCGTTTTTGAGTGTTGTGAGAGAGAGGGAGAGGGAGATGGTGTGAGTGTAAGCATCTCTCTCTCTCTCTCTCTCTCTCTCTCTCTCTCTCTCTCTCTCTCTCTCTCTCTCTCTCTCTCTCTCGCTAACCTTCAGGGGATGGAGGTAAAAAAAAGCAAGCATGAAGAGCAGTTTCTGAATGACCCTCCGCCTGGATTTCATGAAAGAAGATTAAGGTGTGTCATGCTTATCAAGATTTTTGTCCCTCCTTGACTTTATTACGTTAGAGAGAGAGAGAGAGAGAGAGAGAGAGAGAGAGAGAGAGAGAGAGAGAGAGGGGGGGGGTGATGTTAAGGTCACGAGTAAATATTAGTAATAGTTGTAATGTAAATAATAATAAGAAAAGAAGGAATATTGTTTTCTTTCTCTCTCTCTCACTTATTAATATTTCGTTTGTATTTTCTCGTTTTCTCTCTTTCTTGTTTGTAAATTTTCCCCGTTCGTTCGTTCGTTCGTTCGTTCGTTTGTTGGCTGGTGGTTTGAAGTTAAAAGTTTTCCGATTTATTCGTTAAAGGAAATTGTTATCAATAATATTTTAGTTTAAGAGATTGGCGAAGCGCTTATCTTTTCTCTCTCTCTCTCTCTCTCTCTCTCTCTCTCTCTCTCTCTCTCTCTCTCTGTCTCTCTCTTTCTCTTTCTCTTTCTGTCTTTGTCTCTCCTTTTGTATATGATTATCGCTTTGCTCTCGACGGAGGAAGAATCTTTAGTTGCGTGGGAGGGAACGAGGGAAAAAAACTTGTTAACGGATCTTGGTGTGTGTGTGTGTGTGTGTGTGTGTGTGTGTGTGTGTGTGTATGTGTGTGTGTGGACGCTAAAATTCGCGGATAATCGCACAGAAAATGAACGGTAAGAATCGTTTAATTTCCTTCGCTTCGGAGATTTCAAAAGTACTGACTTGACTTAAACTGAGCGGAAGATGTAGGTACCTAGACTTGCATTGTGACTGACAGGACGGTTGGTGCAGCTGTGTGTGTGTGTGTGTGTGTGTGTGTGTGTGTGTGTGTGGACGTTCATACCTGGTCCTTTTCTTGCGTCAGGGTTGAGAAATGACAGAGGTGGTGGTGGTGGTGGTGGTGGTGGTGGTGGTGGTGGTCAAGACTTAGAGTGGTGGTGAGGGAGTGATTGCAACACCTCTTCCTCCTCCTCCTCCTCCTCCTCCTCCTCCTCCTCCTCCTCCTCCAACTCCTCCAACAGATGTCTGACAGGTGTTTGTCCTCCTCTGTGTGTGAGATACGTTGGAGGATCTAAGAGAATATTATGCTGTGTTTTTCTCTCTCTCTCTCTCTCTCTCTCTCTCTCTCTCTCTCTCTCTCTCTCTCTCTCTCTCTCTCTCTCTCTCTCTCTAGTCATCATAGTCTCGCTCCCTCCATCTCGGGACAAAATTGCATTACTCGTGGAGGGAAGAGGAAAAATTGTTATTGTGTGTGTGTGTGTGTGTGTGTGTGTGTGTGTGTGTGTGTGTGTGTGTGTGTGTGTGTGTGTGTTACAAGTGATCCGAGGAGCAGGTGTGTGAGTGATGTTTTTGTTTGCATACACAAGAGAGAGAGAGAGAGAGAGAGAGAGAGAGAGAGAGAGAGAGAGAGAGAGAGAGAGAGAGAGAGATACCTTCACACACACACACACACACACACACACACAGAAACTCCACAAGATCACTTTCCTTTCCTCTTCCCTGATGACTACAGCGGCAGTCTCATGGTAGAGGTCACGTGACTTATGGTGGCTGCTCCTTGCGTTGAATGGGAGCCTAATGGAGCCTCCCATTTACACTGATAACCCCCTTATTAACTCCCCCTCACTCCCGCCTCTCTATTTTCGCGGATAAGACCACCTCCGCCTCGCCGCTGGCACTGATAAGAGGCATAATGGACCTCACACACACCCTGATCTTTTGTAATGCATATTTCTCGACTCTCTATCAGCTGGTTATCTTTTCTTTTGACACCTATTCGAATGGGGAACTGTACGTATCTATTCTTGGCCAGGTAGAATGTGTGGTTTTGAATTTCTGAAGGTGAGAATTGGGTGTTTCTGTGGTGCTCGTTTGCAGAAAGGTGCACCATTGTAGTTAGTGAATTTCAGGTGCTTGTGTGTGGGAAATGTGCAGGTGTGTGTGTGTGTGTGTGTGTGTTTGTCTGGTGGTAAAGTGTGTGGGTCTTGATTCTGTTTAGGTGGGAATGAGGTGAGTGTGTAAGGTGTGTCTGGAGGTAAATTAGCTTGGGTGTGGGTTGAGAGTTCATGTGTTTGTCTTGAGAAATGAAGGTTTTATATTGTAAAGGTAGAGTCTGTGCTTTTTCTATCATTAAGGTGAGAATAGTGTTTGCAAGGATCGTCTGGAGGTAAATTAGCTAAAGTTTACGTAGGTTAGGGTAATAATTCACGTGTGTGTGTGTGTGTGTGTGTGTGTGTGTGTGTGTGTGTTTTAGATTAGATAATTGAGGTTTTATATTCATACAAGCTGAGAGTGTGTGTTTTTTTCTATCATTAAGGTGGAAATAGCCTGTTTTTAATGTGTGTGTCTCGAGGTAAATGAGTTTTTTGTTTAAGCTAAGCAGAGAATACACATGTTTGTCGTCTGATACCCGTACAAGTTGAGTGTGTGTTTTTTTCTGTCATTAAGGTGGGAATAGAGTGTTTATAAGGTGCGTCTGAAGGTGAATTAGTTTGAGTTTGGGTTGAGAGTTCACGTGTTTGTCTTGGGAAATGAAGGTTTGACACAAGTAAGATGCAGATTTTTAGATCCTCTGAAGGTGGGAGGAGGATGTCTGTGGTGTATGTGTTTGTAGGTAAATTGGCTCAGTTTGGTTAGTTAGGTTAGGGGAGAAATGAGAAAAGAATACGGTGTTTTTTTTTTTTTTTTTTTTTGTACAATGAAAAGAACACCGTAGCTTTACATACACTGAAAAAACAAAACATGCACACTTCCTGTCAATCTAATAAGGAAAGACTGATATCCAACCACACTAACTAAACAAACTCCATCATCTTCTTATCATCTTCATTAAGCAAACACGCCTTCACATCACCAAGGGCACAGAATTAATCCATACGATAAAAGTAGCCCTGTCCATCTTAAAAAGCGGTAAAAAGAACACACACACACAAAAAAAGTCTTATTATTATTCATAGGCAACAGGAAGGCAGGCGCATCATGGCTTGGCTTGAAAGGCAAAGTGTATGTAATCACCTTCTTGTAAAATTGGAGTTGTAATATGCCTCGAGGGAAAAGAAAGTATAACTCGAGTTTATTAAGATCCGGAGCAGATGTTTTTTTGCCTTAGATGAGAAAATACACGTTATTAGAGAAGCACAAAGGGAACACCTGTGGGGCCTTACCTCTATACCTTTAGGGGAAGAGAAAAAGAATAAATAGAAAGAAAAGTGGTTATTTTCTTCTCTTCCTTCTCTTTTTTTTTTTCTTCATTCATGTTCCGAAGTGACTCGCCAATACGAAGCTTTCTCATTTCCATCAATATTTTTTTTTCTAGTTTTTCGTTCGTTATTTTAGTGTGTGCATGGTGTTGTGGTGTGGTGTGTTGTGTTGCTCTATCCATCTCCTCCCGTGGTGTC
>NC_087163.1:25694584-25707084 GCF_035594125.1 Scylla paramamosain | reverse complement strand
CCGCCTCATAAAAGAGTAATTAAAGTCACACGTTGATCATGCAAGCCACTTCGAGGAACCTCCCATCTGAAGCTTGATATTGCAAAACCTTTTATTTATTTATTTTTCTTTTTCTTTTCTTATGAGGGAGTGAAGTGAAGTGAAGATAAAGAAAGACACAGGTTAACAGACAGGTTCATACAGTTCCCTCTACCTGTTTCTGTATTTCTTCCTTCGTATGATTGGAACTGAGGTTTCAAGACACTTATCGTGCAGTTTTGAATGATTCCTTTGACATTTTAGGGAGCTCAGACCTCGGTAGGCCTTTTTTTCCCTCTACCTCTCTCTCTCTCTTTGTAGCCCATAGCCAGTGCCCTTCTTACGTAAAAAATAGAGCAACAACCAGGCACATGTAGACCTTCAGACCTCATCCACACAACTGAGAATCGAAGGTGGAGGGACATGAACCCCAAAGTCACGTGACACAGCACTTCCGGTAAAGGGAAAGCAGTGCAGTGGTGGTAATGATAAACTGAAGCTTTTTCTGAAGGTAAAGCAGTAATGTAAAGTAAAAGAGTGAAAATTAATGAGTAAACAGATCTGATTGTAAGTAAATGACACGTTCTATGTCTAAGGGTAATAATAGTAGTAGTTGTGCGTTTAATAAGCAGTTTATTGAAAGTAATAAGAAAAAGGGGAGTCTCATTTTCAGTATAGAGGTGGGTTTTAAGTCGAAAGATAACAGTAATAATGACAGTTTTAAGTTCCAAGTTTCAAGATGTCCCGAAGTGAACCTAGTCTTTGTTTTGAGCTTTACTGAGAGAAAGAGAGAGAACACCGGCAAGAGTAATAAAAGGCATGGAAGATTAGTAACAGTAATCCTTCTAAACTCAGTAATAGTTCGAGGAAACCCAAGTCAAGCTGGTCATTAGAGAGAGAGAGAGAGAGAGAGAGAGAGAGAGAGAGAGAGAGAGAGAGAGAGAGAGAGAGAGAGAGTAACAGAAAAAAAAATCATAAGTACAAGTAATCGAGGTCTAAGTATACAGATAATAATAAAGCCTTGAGTGATGCACGTCGCCTTGAGCTCACTGCGTCTCCCGCCCTTCTGGGAACCCACGATCATCAGTCTTCATAAGAGAAAACCACAGCAAGATATTACAAAGCAGACCACGAGGATTAAATGCCATAAATGTAAATATTATTCTATTATCTAAACATCACAAAGTCTAGCCGTGGGAAAAAAATGCATCGACACTAATCCACTTAACTGATGAATTATGTATATATGTTTTGTATTAAAAATTCATCTGGCAGACTTTTCTCTCTAAAATGCATAAATTGTTAATGATGTCTGTTTATTTTTTATTTATTTATTTATTTATTTTTTGTTATTAGGGTCACAATATTTGACAGACTCTGCTAAAAACACATAATTATTAATGATATATACTTTTCGTTATTAAGGATCCATTATTTGATACACTCTTCTCCCTAAAAACACGTAAATAGATAATGATATATATTTTTTTTTTTTTTAATATTAAAGATCCAACATATGATAGACTGTAAAGACACATAGTTATTAATAATTTATACTTTTTATCATCAAAGGCCCACCATTTGACAATCTTCTCACTAAAAACACACAATTATTAATGATATAAGAACCACCATTTGACAGACACTCTCTCTCTCTCTCTCTCTCTCTCTCTCTCTCTCTCTCTCTCTCTCTCTCTCTCTCTCTCTCTCTCTCTCTCTCTCTCTAATAAAAATATAAAAAAAACACGTAATTATTAATGATTCGTGTTTTTATCACCAACCTTCCACCGAAGCGAGACAAACTCACCTGAAAAGCAGAAAGGTAACGATGATCAGCTTCTGCCGCCCGCCAGCAGGGGAGCAGACGATGATCATAAACCTTCGATAAGAAAATACAATATTCCCTAATTGGATGGTACGATATTAACTGGTGTTCGCATTATCTCCAGTGTAGCGTTTCGTAGCATCGGTCCAACTGACTCGTCTCGAAGGTACAAACTACGACCCGGCGCTGCTTGGCCCAGGGGTGACTTTTTTTTCTTCCTCCCTCCTAGACGAAGCCACTCAATTATCGTCCTCAGTATGCAAATAACATGGGTGAAAAAATATGAAAACTCCGCATGTCCGTTCATTTTCTTGACTCTAATAATCCCAAAATCATCCTTGGGTTTCTTTCGGTTCGTTTTAAAAGTTTTGCAAGTGCGGTTTATGTTTTTTTTTTCTTTTTTTCTTTTTCTGATTAGATTGAGTTATGTTCGATATTTTTTTCTTTTTCTTGGTCTTTTATTTTGCTGTGCTTATCCGCTCGCTTCGTCTGCTAGAGAATACAGCGTTAACCTCCTCCGCTTACATTAGTGCCTGTAACTCTTCTATAACTCACCTCTAACTTACCTTGGAATCAACATTATCAGCCTAAAGAATTATCCTTTTATTCTTCATGCAACTCTATTCTCATAATCCTCCTACCGTCATATCAAATGCTTATATCTTCCTACTACTATCCTTTCCCTCGCTGTAACTCAATATTGTTCCTCAGTTATGCTTTACTGGCTTAGGTTCAGTTCTGGCGATGCGTGTTTGACTGGGTTACTGATCTCCATGCCCACAGCTCTTCTCTATTCTCCACTCCTTCATATCAATGCTTATACCTTCCTACTCTGATCATTTCCCTCGCTATAACTCAAGATTGCTCCTCAGTTATTCTTTACTAGCTTAATTTCACTTCTGGCTATGTGCGTCTGGCTGGGGTGGCGATTTTCATGCATACAGACCTCTATTCCCAACACTTTCACATCAGATACTTCTTTTATACAATCCTACTTTCATCTTTCCCTCTCTGTAACTCAGCATTGTTCCTCATTTGCGTTTCAGTGTCCTGGGTTCAGTTCTTGGTCTGTGCGTCTGGCTATATAGGGTCGCGATTTTCGGAAGCCTAGCAAGGGAAAGGTGGAAGGTGATGTTGAACCGCGGGTTACCTGTAATCTATAACAGGTGTAGCTAATGACTGGTGAGAAGGAAGCTAATGACCAGGTGTGTGTGTATGTTAAGAGAGAGAGAGAGAGAGAGAGAGAGAGAGAGAGAGAGAGAGAGAGAGAGAGAGAGAGAGAGAGAGAGAGAGAGAATAAAGCAGGTAATATAATCGTGTCTGGCGCACCCTGGCGGCGGCCATTAACACTGCACGCCTCGCCAACTCTTAAACAGGATAATCATGTCGACCTCAACCTACCTAATCCTTGAAACGCTCGCCAACAGACCGCCGAAATGCTCCCACACACACACACACACACACATACACACACACACACACACACACAGCTGTAATTACCAAACTTCTCCTTCTTCATTTTTATGGATTTTTTCCTGTCTCCTTCTTGTCCTTTCTCTCACTCTCTCTCTCTCTCTCTCTCTCTCTCTCTCTCTCTCTCTCTCTCTCTCTCTCTCTCTCTCTCTCTCTCTCTCTACAACCTTGAAGCGAGGGAGGAGCGTGGGAAGAGAGAGAGAGAGAGAGAGAGAGAGAGAGAGAGAGAGAGAGAGAGAGAGAGAGAGAGAGAGAGAGAGAGAGAGAGAGAGAGAGAGAGGATCCCTGGTGGTTTCTCTTTCCTTCCTGCACACACACACACACACACACACACACACACACACACACGTACGTTGGGAATCCACAAGTCTGAAGTGTTTGAGATCAGCCTTTGAGAACGCTTGAGTGGCCCTCTCTCTCTCTCTCTCTCTCTCTCTCTCTCTCTCTCTCTCTCTCTCTCTCTCTCTCTCTCTCTCTCTCTGTCATTGCTGCTTATGAAATATTCTCCCTCCTTGTTTCATTTTAATATCTTCCCTTTTTCTTTTGTCTGGATCCTCCTCCTCCTCCTCCTCCTCCTCCTCCTCCTCCTCCTCCTCCTCCTCCGGTAACGCCACGCCGGAGAGTTATAGCGGTGGTTTGTCTTGGCTCCATCGCAGTCCTCGCCTTTCTTGGGTTATCGTAAGGCAAACTGGAGATCAAGGCAGGAGGCAGGTTAATTAAAGACTTCCCTCACCTTTGCTCCTCTTGAAAGGGTTGATACGTGTATATTGACACTCATACATACATACATACATACATATACATACATACATTCGTGCCTATACATATGAGTTCCGTGGTATAGTAGTAGCTATAGTTCATACATACATACATACATACATACATACATACATACATACATACATACATACATACATACACAGGTTCATCCATATTCATACAGCAGCAGGCAGGTAAATGGAAGTGATTATTGGGTAGCTTCGTGTCTCATTAAAATATGAATAGGGATTTTGATAGACTAATAAATGAATACAGAAACTCACACCCACCTACACACACACACACACACACACACACACACACACACACACACACACACACACACACACACACACACACACACACACACGTACCTCCCTCCCTCCCCCAACCCCTTCCCCCACTCGCCAGCACACACAAGCTCCTCCCACACACACACACACACACACACACACAAAAAAAAAAAAAAACTATATATATTATGCAGTAAACAAACAGATAACACGAAGAGAAATGCAGTTATCTTCCACACTCCTGTCTTGAATGAAATTACATTCACTTAACTCTTAAACAAATATATTCAACCCTTTGGCCATGAGTGAGAAGGAGGAGGAGGAGGAAGAGAGAGGAATGAAGGTACGAGGTGATGGGGGAGAGATGGGGACGCTTGACAGGCTAAATAAGAGGGAGCAAATGGTATGGGGAGGAGTAATAGGGAGGGGGAAGACACAGAAGCTTGTAGTAATGGTGTAGAGGAGTGTAGTGTGGATATTAGCTCAAAGGAATGGGAGGAGGTGGAGCGCATGAGTGTGGGAAAGGTCTGTCAGTTACTGCCGGGGTGGTGGGGAGCAGGGATGAGGTTTGGAGGGGAAATGGGGGTAGCAGCGTGTGTTTGTGGGGGTTTTAGTGTGTGCGGTACATTAGCATACATCTGCATATTATATGATGCCGCGGGGGCAGGACGGGGGGAACTGGGGGGGCGGAAAAATAGGTTTGCGTTACCCTCCACATCGCAACTCGGTTTATGTTGTTGATTTAAGTTTCGTGATATAGCGGGAAGAGGCTGCGTTTTGTGGTGTTGTGGTTTGTTTGTTGTTGTTGTTGTTGTTGTTGTTGTTGTTGTTGTTGTGTTGTGTTGCGTGGAGTCTGGAAGTTAGTGGGTTTGTTGTTAGTGTTCCGTGGCCTTGTTTATTTATTTATTTTTTTTCCTTTGTGTTCTTGTTTTGTGTTCTTTTTTTTTGGGGGGGTGTTTTCTGTATTTGCTATATATTTTTTTCTTTTCTAGTTTACTTCGTTTCTTTCCCTTTTTCTCTTTCTCTTTCTTCTTCGTCTTCGTCTTCCTCATCTACATCTCCATATTTTTTTCTTTTTCTAGTTTACTTCTTTTCTTTCCCTTTTTCTCTCTTTCTTTTCTTTCTTTCTTCCTCTTCTTGTTCGTCTTTCTCGTCTTCATCTTCTTTCTGTATATCCCGTTTCTTTTTTACTCGTGGTTATAATTACGTGTTTTTCTTCCTCCAAGTAACCTTGCCTTTCATTTTTAAGTAACTGTATCAACTTGAATTGAATCCTTATGAGCTATTTGCATAATTATCTCCGCTTGTTCTGTTAGCATATGTTTCTTTCTCCACTCCTCTCACACACACACATACAGACACACAGACGCACAGAGCCACCCCTATCTATCCATCCATTCACCCACCCAGTCATCTACCACCTCCTAGGCCTCCGGAGCAGCTCGTAGGCCTCTCCAGGATTGCATTATTTATCAGAATCCTTCCTAGATCCCTTCAGATTACGCTAAATCCTCACGGAGTCTGCTGCTCTATACAGGATCGATCTCACGCGGTACTGCCAGATTGGAGCGTCTACCTTCTCTGTAGTGTTGCCAATTAAAGCGAAGATGTGTTAAAGGAGTGTGTAGTTTATCATTTGTTTATTCTATTGTTTATTTTATTTTATTTATTTATTTTTTTTGTATCCATTTGACTTCTGCTCCAGTTGTTGATGTGGATTGATGTGTTTCTGATGGACTTGATGTGAATGGTGGTGGTATTCTTGCTCCTTACGATGGTGGTTGATGTGGGAATTGTGTTGGTGCTAGTTTGTGTGTGTGTGTGTGTGTGTGTGTGTGTGTTTCGGATATGCCAGGTGTTCTCTCTCCCACGGTAAAGATGCCGAGGCGGGGCGCGGCAGGAGGAGGAGGAGGAGGAGGAGGAGGAGGAGGAGGAGGAGGAGGAGGAGGAGGAGGAGTAGGAGGAGGAAAAGTAAGGGGAGGGAAGAGTAAGTCTGGAAGAGAGAGAGAGAGAGAGAGAGAGAGAGAGAGAGAGAGAGAGAGAGAGAGAGAGAGAGAGAGAGAGAGAGACTTGCCTAAGGGAGTTTATGATTCCGGAACTCTCAAATAATATACCCCATCTTTTTTTTTCTCTACTTTTTTCCTGTTTTCTTTCTACCTCGCCGCCAGAAGCCGAGTCTTGGGGAAACAGAAGCTAATATTTAAGGAGGACTCGAGGACACGACATGTGCGCAAACATTTATACTGGCAAACACACACACACACACACACACACACGCACGGAACGCACAGAAACCGTCACGGATACCACATAGCGACACACACACACACACACACACACACACACACACACACACACACACACACGTACATGACCAAGCACGCACATTGAATCAAACAAAAGTAACTGCGAAAAACACACATCCTTCAGATCACTCAGTCTCTTGAAGGAGGCGGCGACGGAGGGCGGCGGCTCCTGACTCACATGGGCGGGGGTGAGAGGGCGGGGCTGGGCGGGGGTGTGACAGTGAGGGTGGGAGGAGGTGGCGAGGGAGAGAAAGATAGAGGGAGAGAGGGAGAGAGAGGGAGGGCAGGGGTGGGGTATCATGGGAAGGGTGGAGGTGAGAGTGAAGTGAGAGAGGGTTTGGGGAGTGTTTGGGTGTTTAAGGGAGGGGGTGGTGATGGTGGTGGGGGGAGAGGAGGGAGAGTGATAAGGGTGCATGAGGGTGGGAATAAGAGACACTCACAGTTGCATTTTCCTGCGTGTCACGGGGCGCCTCCCTTGTCTCTGTTGACACGCCTGCCCTTTTGATCACAACAAAATAATTCTACCTTAAAATACAACATACATTATTTTCTGAAACTTTTCTGGGCCGCATTTCTACTGACTACATTCAAAAGACAAAAGTTGAAGTTACACGGGGTTTTCAAGGTCGTCTTTATGCTTCTAATGACAAATTTACAAGATTTCTACCGTATTAATCCGGCTAATCATCTCTGTGGCCTTTGAAAACAGTCGTGATGTGATGAGAGAGCAAAGCGTTTCAGAATACGAGGTTAAGAAACACAAGCCTCAATTATACCTTACTTAACACGTTTAGAATGCCTCGGGTCTATTATGGTTCATCGGTGTCTGCTGTTATCACCCTTATCTCTCCAGCCATTAGGAGTAACGAGGGGCATGAGTAGTTTATCACCATCATCACCATAAAAGCGAGGATGTTCTTGCTAACGCCGATTTGTCACGCCTCTAACATTCTGCAGGAGTGACAGTACCACCACCGCCACCACGACTCCCCCACACACACATGTCATCTCCACGCCCTTCTCCCCTTTCTCAACCCGACGGCCTGTTCTCCCTCCCTCTCCCTCCCTTCTCTCAGTATAATCCCTCAGTTTTCACTTCTCTTTCTTCTTCCTTCCACCTTCAACCTCAGAACACATGCCCACCCTCCCTCCTTAACTCCACTCCCCTGCCCCACGCCGTGCCCTCCGTCACCCCCTCTCCCTCCTGCCTCACGTCCCCAGCCCCAGATAGCAGTGCAGGCTGTCCATTCAGGCCCTCCAGCTCACCATCTCGAGAATGCTATCTGGTTTCTGTCTCGCTGTCTCGGTCCGCCACACACCAACCCAGAAGCGACCAGATCACCGCCTCCCCCTGCCCCCTGCTCTACCCCTGCCCAGTGCCCCGTCCTCATCTCCTCCCTACCCCTCTGTGTGTCCTCCTCCTCCTCCTCCTCCTCCTCTTCCTGTTGTTTTGTCTCGTTCGTTCCAATCCCCGACCGAGCGAGGGTTTCTGAATATTTCGGTAATTACTCACCATACCTCCATTCCTTATGCAGAGTTGTGCGTACGGCGTAAAAAAATCATGGTCAACAGTGAATTTTAATTATAATTTCTGCGGTGGCGGCGTCTTGGCGGCGGCGGAGCGTTCACCTGCGTGGAGGGAATGATTTGCTTCTCCCGCATCTTCTGAACGCAGATTATTTGTCATCGAGGCGTGTCGGATGCAGCGCGTTGCTCCTTCTCCTCCTCTCTCTCTCTCTCTCTCTCTCTCTCTCTCAGGTGGGTCAGTCTGCCTCAACTCTCCGGGCCGCGTCTCGTCGCCGCCGTGCCCGGGCAAGGCGATGCTAATGGCGTATTTATGGGTGCCGCTGAACTGCGGCGCCCCTGGAGTTATGTTGGGAACTCGGCCGGAACACGACGCAAGCCGGCGAGGAATCCGAGGGTTCCTGTCACCCGCCATTCCTCTTCCTTCCCCCCGTTAGTCATGCGCGCGACTCCTAGATCTTCTTCTTCCTCTTCTTCCTCCTCCCCGTCCTTAATCCTGCTCCTCCTCCTCCTCCTCTTCCTCCTCCTCCTCCTCCTCCTCCTCGTGTACTTCTCTATCCTTACCCAAGGTCAGTAGAGGCACGGGTGTTGTTTGTGCATCAGACACCCGCTCACCTTCCGATCCTGCTCTCCTGCTCTCGTCAACATTCCTCTCCTGCCATCCTCGTGCACCACTACCGCCACCACCACCACTACTTCTCTTTTTGTGTGTATGGTGTTCTCCCCTACTCCATCTCCCCGTCTTTGTGTGAGGTGCTCGTCATCTCCCGCCCTCCCGTTGCTTCCCTTCCCAGGCTCCACTCACCTGTTACTCGTCACCTCACCGCTTTCTATCTGGCTACTAACTCGCCTGTCCCGCCTGCCTCCCTCCCCCCCAGCCTCTCAGACCCACCCTCCAAAAAACACAAAACACGCTACGCTCATCCGTCAACCTTCCTTCCTTGCTCGCCGCCCGTACAACCACGCACGCCCTTTTCCACGCTGCCCCTGACTCACCGCTTCCTTCCCCTCCCATCGCCAGCCAGTCCACGCAGCCAGTCAGCCGGCGTCGCAATCAGGCAGCTTGTCATGTAGCCAGTCAGTCCACCTCGGCGTCTGACACTCAGCCTGTCATTAGGGCACTGAACAACGTAATCACGCATCTCAGAAAGTCCCGGTGTGCAAACCAGTCGGCGAAGAGAGAAAGAGAGAGAGAGAGAGTTCATTCAGCTTACTAAACACGCTTCCAAACCGCCCCCCGCCGTCCCACACACCCAAATATTACCCGCCTCCTCCTGCCTTAACCGAACTACCGTTTTTAAAATTATAATACTCAGAGGAAACCCGGATTAGGCGAGGCGTTTTTCTTATCTCTGTCGCTCTCTCTCTCTCTCTCTCTCCCTCACTCTCGCTCGCTCGCTCGCCTCGGTCTTTCTTTCATTTTTTTTTTTTTTTTATGGGGGTGGTGGGTCGGGTTCGGATTTATGAATGCGGTTTTGAAGTGGACCCAAAGTAGCGCTCATCGTTGTGGGGGCGCCGTGAGAAGACTGAGGCTGCTGGGCGTGGGATGCTGGGACGGCGAAGACCTGGAGTGGATGGCTGATGGAACGAGGGATGTGTGGTGATAGGAAGGAACGTCGCTTCATTAGGTTACGCGGCCCCACCTGTTTTCTCCATCCGCTGGGGGTCCGCAGAAACTTGTCCCATCAAAGCGGAGGATAAAGGTAGGAAAGAGAGGGAAGGAGAGGGTGGGGGAGGGAGGGACTGAGAGAGGATACGAGTTTTAAGAAAGGGAAGGATTGCGAGCTTGAGATAAAGGAGAGAATACGAGTTTTTAGTAAAGGGAGAGAGAGAGAATGTTGGTTTGTAATAGAGGAAGAGAATGTGACTTTTGGGGTAGTGGGAGAGAATACAAATTTAGAATCTCTCTCTCTCTCTCTCTCTCTCTCTCTCTCTCTCTCTCTCTCTCTCTCTCTCTCTCTCTCTCTCTCTCTATCGCCCTAGTCCTCTAAATGTTCCTCTAATGTCGACGCTCTGACGGTGAAAACAGAATGAAAAGACGAATGAGCGCTACCTTCCAAACTCATCCAATTCCAGTGAAGTCTCCC
Organism: Scylla paramamosain; assembly: GCF_035594125.1. NCBI lineage: Eukaryota > Metazoa > Arthropoda > Malacostraca > Decapoda > Portunidae > Scylla > Scylla paramamosain. Next base: position 25,696,799 of record NC_087163.1, on the reverse strand, counting down.
CAGAGGGACATCGAGAAAGGGGGCGGCCTGGATGAGAGAAAAAAACGAGAGTGTGGCTTAGAATAACGATGGGAGCGAACGAAGGGCACGATAAATGGGTGAGAGGTGAGAGAAAAAAGAGAAAACAAGAGCTGCTGGAGTAAATAGATTGGAAGAAAGGGACAAGGAATGAAAGTAAAGAGACAGATAAGTAAGAAGTGGGTTGGAATAAGGATGGAACGGATGGAAAGGAGGATAAATGGATGAGGAAGAAGAGAAAACAAGGGCTTGGGAGGTAAATGAAATAAGAAGGAAAGGAGAAAATTAAGAATAAAAAGAAAGATTATTTAAAGTGGGTCAGAATAACGATGTAATGAATGGAGGGCAGATTAGGTAGAGCAAAAAAATAAAGTAGAAAGAAAAGATGCGAAAATACATAGTGCAGTTGAATAAAAAAAGGAGGAAGAAATAGAAAATAATAAAGAGCAGGAGACAGTAACGATGGGGTGAATGGAAGGCAGGATAAATGAACGAAAAAAAAAATGAAAGGAGAGGAGAGGAGGAAGAGAGGAAAGAATAAGAGGTGAAAATGAAGAAAAAGTATCATTCACTGAAGACGAAGATAAAAATGAGCCATTAAGATAAGATAACAGAATGGAAGGGAAATAAAAGATAAGAAAGAACGAGAGAAGACAAGAAAAACAATAAAAGCTCTCTACGAAAAAAAAAAAATAAGAAATGAAAACAGAACCAGAGAAACGGAGAAAGAAAAACAAGAAAAATTAAAGCATATGGAGAAGGAACAAGAAAACGAAGAGTGAAAAAAATATTAAACACAACGAAGAAGAAAACGTACAAAAGAGAAAAGAAAACGGAGTGAGTTTAAGATACAAAAAAAAAAAAAAAACTAAGACATCAAAATAGAAAACCAGAAAACGAAAGAAAACGGAGGAAGGAGTTAGAGAAAAACAAACGAAGAGTAAAACAAACTGAATCACGGCGAAGAAGAAAACGGACAAAAGACGAGGAAAAGAAAATGGAAAGAGAGAGAGAGAAGGAAAGAGTTTAAATACTTCTTGTTTTATGTTCGTTGAGGCTTCGAAAGGCGCGTCACCGGCTCGAAATATAGGAAATGACGGCCGAATTAGGGGAGTGTGACAGCCTCGTTATCTCTGTTATGGTTCGGTTAAGGAGACGCTGGCCTTTGGTGGAACAAATTAAAAGGATTCACGACCATCCCTCTCAGATTACCGCGCAGAGAGAGAGAGAGAGAGAGAGAGAGAGAGAGAGAGAGAGAGAGAGAGAGAGAGAGAGAGAGAAATTGTTTAAATTATAGAAGAAAGAAGTCTCAGAAAACGTAGTACCTCCAAGAGAAAGAGAGAGAGAGAGAGAGAGAGAGAGAGAGAGAGAGAGAGAGAGAGAGAGAGAGTACTGGGAAAATGCTTAAATTATAGAAGCAACAAGAGTGAAAGAGGGAGAAAAAGTGAAAATAGTACTTCAGAGAGAGAGAGAGAGAGAGAGAGAGAGAGGGAGTGTTAGAACAGATGAAGAATGATGACAGAGTACAAGGAGGACGGATGAGGAGGATGAGGAGGAGGAGGAGGAGGAGGAGAGGGAAAGTGGTAGCGTGGGAGAGAGAAACAAATCCTTCAGAGAGAAACATATGTAAACGCGGTAGTACAAGGTCTCTCTCTCTCTCTCTCTCTCTCTCTCTCTCTCTCTCTCTCTCTCTCTCTCTCTCTCTCTCTCTCTCTCTCTGGAAACAAAAACAATAAAACAACACTCCCTTTAACTTCCACCAACACTACAAACAGCAACGACAAGAACAACAACAACAACAACAACAACAACAACAACAACAACAGTACGTAACTTTAGCATACCAATCGCACGCGTGAGTCAGCGGAAGCAGGAGGAGGAGGAGGAGGAGGAGGAGGAGGAGGGGGAGGAGAAGCCCTTTCGATTGGTTCTCCTAAAAGGCTATTCCCTTACGCCCCTCGAGAACAGAGCCTTCAGGGTGCCAGTGGAGTGCCGCGGGGTGAGGTAGAGAGTTGGGTTACCTTGAAGCAAAAGTGACATCTTATCCAGGAGCTTCCTCTCTCTCTCTCTCTCTCTCTCTCTCTCTCTCTCTCTCTCTCTCTCTCTCTCTCTCTCTCTCTCTCTCTCTCTCTCTCTCAGGCGATCCGCAAGGTGAGAACTAGTCCCATTTTTGTTTTGTTTATTTTTTTCGCGTCCC
>NC_087163.1:25662084-25692084 GCF_035594125.1 Scylla paramamosain | reverse complement strand
TCCTCTATTTTCTATTTTTTTCTTATTTTTTCATGTCACTTCATTGTCTTTCCTTCCCTCGTGTTAATTTTTCCGTTCTTAATCTCATCTTTCTCACTCTTCCTCTACTCCTCCTCCTCCTCCTCCTCCTCCTCCTCCTCCTCCTCCTCCTCCTCCTCCTCCTCCTCTCCACTCGGCGATGGGGAACAAAACAAACAAAGCGACACACCGCAGGCGAGATGGAAATGCCCTCAGAGATTTTTATTCTTCTTTTCTTAGGAATGTTGTAAAGGAGAAATGCTAACTCACTCACTGGTATGGAGAGAGAGAGAGAGAGAGAGAGAGAGAGAGAGAGAGAGAGAGTAGAGAGAGAGAGAGAGAGAGTCTACTTCACATCCTGACTCTTTCGTTTCTTAATAGGATTTGCACTCTTGCCCTTTTGCTCCCTCCTCCTCCTCCTCCTCCTCCTCCTGCTCCTCCCTTGCTTATCCTCCTCGTCTTACATCTTCCTTCATCCACCCTCGTACTCTTTCTCTGAATAAACCCATGCTAACATCTCTGCCTCCGTCAAAACTTCTTCCCACCCGTGTTTAGTGGATGATACATAAATACATAAATTAAACGCGAAAAAAACGCGCTCCGTGTGTTTTTTATCAAGCAGGAGGAGGAGAAGAGATGCTAAATAAGATATAAACACTGCATAGAAGTCTCCTGGAATTGTCCTTGAGTTTGTATGTGAGATCCCTTTGAGTGTCTCTGTCTTGAATGCGTTTAGTTTTCATTCTGCGCGATCCGATTCCCCGTGCTGAGAGGAAATGTTTATGTAAAAGTGAGAGCTGCTGCTGGCGACACGTGCTGGGTTCTCAGTAGCTGTAAACCTGACTTATTTCTTTCAGTAGTAGTAGTAGTAGTAGTAGTAGTAGTAGTAGTAGTATTGGTAGTAGTAAGTAGGTATGTCTTTTTAACGGCTCCTCTTTCTCACTTCGCTAATATTTCTTTGTTCTAGATTAGAGATTTATGTGTTTTGTTCCACAGTTTGGCCACTATATTATTTTTTCTTTGCTTCCTGTTCTGCTTCTTAAGTGTCATGGTGTCATCAAATAATAACATGGCTAGAATTTGAGGAATAGAAGAAAGTAAGAGTACAATAAAAAAAAAAAAAGCAGGAAGCGAGAATTTGAAAGATAAAAGCACTAGGTAGATATATGACAGTAGCAAGAATACAAACCTAACTATTTCTTTCACTGAGGAATAAAAGAGCGAAAAAATACAGTAATAGAACCGGGAAGCGACAATTTCAGAGTACTAGGTAAATAATATGACAGTAGCAAGAGCAGAACTTTGACTTTTTTATTGACTTTTCAATGATAAATAAAGGAGACTAGAAGTAATTGAAAAAAAAAACAAGAAGAGGTAATTTCGAAGATCAAGTACCAGGTAAGTGAATGACAATAACTAATATACGTTTAGGAGATAAATGAAAAAAAATCGGAGTGACAAACTTGATTCCTTTAGTGAGGCATAAAGGACTAAGAGAGGCAAGATACAGAAGCAGGAAGATACAATTCTGAAGACAAAGAAGCAGTAAACCAAAGACAGGAACAAGAATAGATACAGAAGAAGGTAAAAAAAAAAAAAAAAAGATCACTTCAGTAAACTTGATTTTTTAACGATGCATAAAGGAGTAACAGAAGATGTAGACGCAGGGAAGGGTAACTTTTGGAGGTAAACTACTAAATAAATGACTGACACCATCCATAAAAAACTGGGAAGCAATGGAGTAAACCTGATCTTTTAACGAGGTATAAAGGACCAGTACCATCGGGATCAGGTAATTTTCGAGATAAAGTACCCGGCAAATGATTGACAGTAACAAGAGTAAAGGCAGAAGATAAGCCGAAAAAAAAGAAAAAAAAAAAGGAAGTAGCTCAGTAAAGTCGATAATTTTACGAGGCACGAGGGAGAAGCAGCAACAGAAAGCGGTTATCTTCAAGACGAAGTACCGGCTAAGTGAACGACAGTAACAAGTGTACGTGCAGACGCCGATAGATTAAAAAAGGGACCACTACAAGTAAACAAGTAAATCAACAGGGGTGGGGCGGAGTACCGTCGTAAAAACCACCACCAACACCACCACCACCACTACAACAACAAAGTAAAAACAAATAAACAAACAACTAAACAACCCCTATTCCCACAGGCCCCTTAATTAGATATCGGTAAACTTAAAGTAAAAAAAAGAAGAAGAAAAAAACTGAGCATCATCAAGAGAGATAACTTGTGATACTTCTACCTGTGGGCGCCCGAGTCCCATTAGCTCTCAATTGACATCCCACGTGAAGTCTGTTTCTTTACGAGGCGAGGCGAGTATTCAGGGTGCTTTGGGTCCGGTGAAGTCAGTCCGGAACCTCGATATCGGGTGCTTAAATCGGACGTTGTTTGTACTGTGCGAAAATATTTGGGTGTGTGAACGAGTTTCTCTGGGAACGGAAAGGGTTAGGGGGTGAGGAGGAGAGTAAAGGGGTGAAGATAAAGATAGAAATGGGTGAAGGTTGGAGGAGTGTAAGGAAAGGTGAGAGGGAGGATGGTAAGGGAAGGGAGTGAGGGAAGGACAAAGAGGTGATAGAAAAGGAAAAGAAAGGAAGGAATGAGAAGGAAGATGAAACAGGATTATATATTTATTGCTTGTATTCCTCGTTCATTTTCCATTTTCTTTCATGAACGTTATTCGTGCTTATTACTCTCTCTCTCTCTCTCTCTCTCTCTCTCTCTCTCTCTCTCTCTCTCTCTCTCTCTCTCTCTCTCTCTCTCTCACCCTGGAGGGCTGGCAGGTCCGGGCTAATTGGGCGGCGTGTTGTGTCTGAAATCCCCGTTAAGTGATGCATTGTCTCGCCGCCCTGGGAGGATCCTGGGGCCTCGCCTGCTGCCGGGGTGCTGCGCCAGGCCCCTCGTCCCCGCCTGCCTGGGGTTCTTTCCTACTTTTATCTTGCGCCTTCCCCGTTTCCCTTTTGAAGCTTATATATTATTATTCATTCATTTTTTTAAGCATTACACATCGGCCCTCTTGTCTCCTTGTCCCTCTCTCCCTGGTGCCTTGCGTTGTCTTCTAGTCTCCTCGCCTCGTCCACTAATCCTTCTTACGCAGCACTCTTGCCTCCCTGATCTCCTTTGTTCCCTCCCTCCTTCAATGCCTCGCCGCGTACTGAAATATATTTAATGGCGTGTGCTCGGTGGTGGTGAAGACCCAGACACTAATATTTCTCCCCGTCCCCGCCAGGCCAGTGCGACGCGGCGCTGGGGATGCAGTCCGGCGCCATTCCAGACGAGCACATTTCCGCGTCTTCTTACTTTGACGCCGCCGTCAACGCCATCTATGGGAGGTGAGGATCAATTTAGCAATGAGCGATGGACGGCAACATAGTGTAAGGCTCATGTTTCATTGTCGTGACCTGCTGAACTTGCTCGAGCCGCGGCTGATCAGGGCTTGTTACTGTGCTGAGGGTTTATTGTGCCTCGCCGCGCCTCAGGGTTTATGGCTTGTTCTTTTCCCACCCGGGGAGCAGAGCGCACGTGGAGGCTGGGGGTGGCGCCTGGTGTCCCCGGGAGATGGTGTACCGCGAGGGCCTGCAGTACCTGGAGGTCAACCTGGGGGCGCTGCACGTGGTCACCAAGGTGGAGGTCCAGGGCAGGTTCGGTAACGGACAAGGGCGGGAGTTTGCGACGCAGTATAAACTACAAATATGGCGTCCCAACATGGCCCACTGGACCACCTACAACGACGGCCGCGGCGAGGAGGTGCGTTTCTCATTGTTGTGTGCTCATTCTGGGGAGATCGGTGGCAGGGAGCTGTGGTGCGGACATTATGAGGACTTGAATTTATTGTTGTGTAACCCACGTCCTCCCTTCTCCCCCTTCCCCCCTCGCCTCAGCTGCTGGAGGGCAACAGCAACACCTACCTGGCGCAGACGTCGCAGCTCAGCCCGCCCGTGGTGGCCGCCAGGGTGAGGTTCGTGCCCTACAGCGACCATCCGAGGACCGTGTGCATGAGAGTGGAGCTGTACGGCTGTCGCTATACTGGTGAGTGTGTGTGTGTGTGTGTGTTACCTTGGCGAGTGTCACAGTGCCCCTGTGCCCCGCGCCTCTCCTCGCGGTGCTGACGCGCATCTCCCACTCTCCCACAGACGGACTGGTGTCCTACTCGATGCCTGACGGCGACGCGCGCGGCGGGGACTACAACCTGCGGGACCTGACCTACGACGGCACGCGGCGCGGCGGCTGGCTGTCCGGCGGCCTGGGCCAGCTCACCGACGGCGAGAGACCGGCCACACCAACTTCCGCGTGGACGCCCTGGGCCGCGGCAGGGGTGAGTGAGCCATTCAGGGTGTTAGGGAGAGAAGGGACGCCCTAGGGATGCATTGAATGGGACGCGAGGGCGGGCTAACCATCAAAACATACACCATCTGAACCCACAACACCCATCGACCATCCCACCACCACCACCACCACCACCACCAACACCACTGTCATTAGCACCACGCCTCTGCACTTTCCCGGCGGCCAATACGCGGCGGAGACAATGGCCGTGCCTCCTCCAGTCCTGAGAGTCGGGCGCCGTGAAAGGTAAGTGCCCCCGCCGACCCGCCTTGCCAGCGTCGTGAGCGGGTTGGGTTTTGTTGATATCTGTTTTCATTGTTTGTTCCCGCGAGGTCGTGTAGGGAGTGTAAGAGGGGCTTATCCGGGAACCCTAGACTCTCCACGGAGCAATAAAGAACCTTAGCGTCTCAGGAGGCAAGTGTAGTGTGTGTTAGAGCGGCAGTGATGGCGTGCTGATGGCAGAGCGGGAGGGAGGGGGTGTGGCAAGGCGTAAAGGAGGTGGTATACTGGCTCACAAACTGGCGAAAGGAAGCTGCCACCCTTCCCCCCACACATCTCTCTCTCTCTCTCTCTCTCTCTCTCTCTCTCTCTCTCTCTCTCTCTCTCTCTCTCTCTCTCTCTCTCTCTCTCTCTCTCTCTCTCTCATTGTTTGAATACAATCTTTAAGTTGAGGCACCAAGAAAAAAAAACATATAATTTATTTACTCGTCTGTCATCCATATGGTTTCTCACCACAACAAAACCTTCCTTCACTCCTATTCAGACATATTACCTCACAAGTATTAATTTTGTCTTCCTTGCCCGACAACCCCTCTCCCCCCACACCCTCATCCCTCACCCCTCCACAATTTAAACTGAACACACACACACACACACACACACACACACACACACACACACACACGGCAGTTAAGTTTGTGAGAGTGCAGAGTTAACACCACACCCCCACACCACACCACACCACCACACACCATCACACCACTATGTTCTTGGCGCCCCGACCCTCACCGCCCCGCCGAGCCCTACCGAGCCCCGCCAAGCCTCTCCGATCCCCGCCCCGCCCCGCCGCGCCTAAGGTAATAATTTCCCTTCACATATTTAGCGTAATTTCCAGGGATTTACAGGTGTTTCCAGGTGATATAAAGACTCAGGAGTGCAAGAGTAGGTGAAGGAGGGAAGGGAAGGAGTGTGAAGAGGAGGGAAGAGGAGAAGAAGTACGGAGGTTTGGTGGAAAAAATTACTTCGGCTCTACATCACGATTTTTTTTTATTTATTAGTGGAATTTGCATTGTTTTGTTATTTTATTTATTGATAATAAAGTAAAACAAGTTATGATGTGTAATTAGATCTTGTCTAGCTGCGATTTTGTTTCTCGTTAAAATAACACTTTCGTCATTTTATAAATTTCCATTTTCTTTATTAGCACGCCTAGGGTTGTTTTGGTGTTTGATTGAAGACTTAAAAAATATAAAAAACGTGTCCCAAGTAATAATATTCAATAAAATCTAGGTTAACTGTTCGTATTTTCAAATTTAAAACTGGACTGTTGCTAGATTTGAATTTTTTTTTTCTTTATATGAGGAGAAATTCGTGTTTTCTTTATTTATCCGGAAAGTATAGATTTTTTGCATTCAGAATATGTAACATAGTCTAGTCTGGTTGTGTTTTCCATCTCGATATTATAAGGGTTTTGTTGCCCCGTTCGTAAAATTTACAGATCGTTTCTTGAATTTTTCTTTATTATTATTCGGGCTGGGAATGTTTTTATATTCCAGATATTTATTAAAGTATTTATCAAGTCAGAATATATAAGGCATTCCAGTCTAGCTCCGTTTTTCCGAGGGGTCGATTTCAAAATGGATTAACGTACGTAAATTACGGTGTGACGTCATCAATGACGTCATGGTGCCGAGACCCGGGACGTCCCTCCATTCCAGTCTCTCCGTCATTGTTCAGTGGGTTAGTTGAAGTATATGGCAGGTCAGAATATATGGTGCAGTCCAGTCTTGGCGTCTTTCTTTTCGCGAGTTTCAAAATGAATTGTGGTAATTTACGTAAACATAAAGGACGAAACGGACGTTTTCCCTGCCTTCCTCCCTGCCTGTACATTATATTTAGCTAAACCTTCAGTTGTTTCTGGACTCATGCGTGAAGGAAAGCCATAATTAACCACGAAAATAGATAAATAAGCACTAAAATCCCCTAAATAAAACATAAATAAAGTGAAGAGTGCAGCTCCCGTTCAGATCGCCCAGCATGAAAATATCAGGACCCAGACCGAGACCTTCCCTGCTCCCTGCCCGCGTCTGTTCGTCAACATTTCCCTCAATTTCCAGGGATTTCGAGATATTTCCAGGTATTCTCTAGCATAAGGTGTGTAGGCTGTGTTAGCTGTAGGTTGAGGAGGAGGAAGAAATGAAGAATGGAGGAGTAGGAGGAATAACTGGAGGTGGTGGAGAGTGGTAGTAACTAGAAGAAGGAGGAAGAGGAGGAGGAAGAGGAAAAATTAGGAATGGGGGACGAGGAGGCGGAGGAGGAAGAAGATGGAAGGAGGAATTGAGGTGGAGGGGTGGAGAGTGGTGGTGGTGGTGGTGTTGTTGGTGTGGTTGATCAGTGCGCTCTCTCTCTCTCTCTCTCTCTCTCTCTCTCTCTCTCTCTCTCTCTCTCTCTCTCTCTCTCTCTCTCTCTCTCTCTCTCTCTCTCATAGCTGTCGGCTTTAATACTGTTTTTTTTTTTTTTTTTTTTTAACAGAGGGGGCGGGTCTGGCTGACTCTGTTGTTCGTATTAATGGAACTGTCATCACGGTGGTCATCATCATCATTATCCCCGCCGCCATTACGCCTGTCACTGTCAAAAAGCGATAGTCACAATTTGGGTGTTTTTCATATATACTTCAAATCACATTGTTTGCTCTTCCTCCTCTTGTTCTCCTTTACCAGTATCACATTAAACTATTACTACTACTACTACTACTACTACTACTACTACTACTACTACTACTGCTACTACTACTGCTACTTATACTGCTTCTGTGATGATAGTAGTGGTAGAAGTAGTAGTAATAATAGTAATAGCCCTTCACATTTCGCCTCCTCATCCTTGCCTCGGCCACCTCCATCACCACTATTTTCCCGTCTCCTCCACGTCCATCATCGCTTTCCTATTTATTTTCTTTTAATGAGCGGAGTGTTGACTTGATCTCCGCGTCGCCCGGGAATGTGGGAGTGTTTTGGTCTCTCTCTCTCTCTCTCTCTCTCTCTCTCTCCTCTCTCTCTCTCTCTCTCTCTCTCTCTCTCTCTCTCTCTCTCTCTCAGTATAAACTTTCTCTCAGAGTGACGCCTTTTAGGACTGTTTTTATTCCGGAAGGCATATTGAGTCCTCCTCCTCCTCCTCCTCCTCCTTTTTCTATCTATCTGGATCTCCCCTCTTTCTTCTCCCTCCTCCTCCTCCTCCTCCTCTTAGTAAAGGCTCTCCACCTTTAGCCCTCTTCCCTCCTTCCCTCCCTCCCTCCCACCCTCCCTTCTCTCCCTCCTCCTCCCCCAACACCAAAGGGAAAAAAACTACTTTCCAGAACGTGACGTGGATTCCCAAATGGGTTTGTATACAATTTCCCCCAAAACTCTGTTAGGAATTTTCTCGCCGTGGCTTCAATGGGAGGCCAAACTTGCTTAGTGCTGGACTGAATCTCGGAGGAATTTTTATGGCGCCGCTGTGTGTGTCTAGAGGCCGTGGCAGAGAGAGAGAGAGAGAGAGAGAGAGAGAGAGAGAGAGAGAGAGAGAGAGAGAGAGAGAGAGAGAGAGAGAGAGAGAGAGAGAGAGAGAAGATAAATAAATATACTGATTTTGTCTGACTAAGTAATGTGTGTGTGTGTGTATGTGTGTGAGAGAGAGAGAGAGAGAGAGAGAGAGAGAGAGAGAGAGAGAGAGAGTAACCATGTACTTATAATCTGTTAAGTTTTACGAGTTGGGTCTTACAAGTCCTGAGTGTTGAGGGTAGTGAGAGGCAAGGCACGGGGGTCCAGGGACACAAACAAACGTGTCGACTCACTTCCTCCCTCTTCCCCCCCCACCCCCCGTGATGGACGCCTCGCCGTGACAATAAAGCTTGCAGGAAAAGACAACATTTCAAGCGCATGAACATCCAGCACAACGCACGCATGAGTCAGTGTTGGGAATAGTGCATTAGAAAGTGCCTGGGCTGGTGAGCGGCGGTGCTGGTGATGTCATGACTAAGGACTCGTTCTCCCCTCTCCCTGCAGGCTACGAGTGGGTGGGCTGGAAGAACGACAGCCGCCAGCGCCAGCCCGTGGAGATTACCTTTGAGTTTGATTCCGTCAGGAACTTCTCTGCCTTGCACATCTACACCAACAACTTCTTCACCAAGGACACGCAGGTAAGACCCTCCTCTTGCCTGTCTCCTCTCCCGTCCCTTCGCCACGCTATTCTTTACACCCCTCTCGCCCCTCCTCCGTGCTTTTCCTGCTTCACGCCGGAACGCCCCTGATCTCCTCCAGGCCAGAGCGGTTGGTGAGCGTCGCTGACCCGCCTCCCTCCTTTCTCACCCCCAGGTGTTCTCACGGGCGCGGGTGCTGTTCAGCGTGGGTGGCGAGCACTACCACGCCCAGCCGCCGGTTGAATTCGAATACGTGGTGGATCGTATCTTCGAGACCGCGCGCAACGTCACCATCCGCCTGCACGGCGCCACCGCGAAGTACGTGAAGCTGCAGCTGTTCTTCGCGCTGCGCTGGATACTCATCTCAGAGGTCGCCTTTGACTCAGGTGAGTCTCGTGCTGGCTGTCCCCGAGGGCGGTTCATCCTTCCGGCTCGGTACACTCAGGTGCCGAAGTTTTTATCCCTTCCGGCCTCACTGGAGTGTAGTTTTTCATGTGCGTCGTGAGGTACACAGGCATAATGTGTTTTCACTACCACTATTTATGGTCCTGTTTGTAGCGCGATTAACTGCCTGTTATTTATTACTGCTCCGAGCCGCGCGTCGCCCCGCGGCCCTGAGCACTGTCTGTGAGTCCCATGCTTCTCCCCCACAGAGCCGTGCCGTTGTAACCAGACGGAGGAAGCCCCGCCCGTCACGCCTACCGAGGTGGTCGATGAGACGGCTGTGCCGGTGGTGCCCGCCCACTCCACCTCCTCTGACTTCCTGGTGGGCGGCCTGGTGGCTCTGGGCGTGGTGTTCGGTGTGGTGCCGGTTACGCTGTGTGTGCTGTACTACCGCTCTAGGCTCACCAGGAAGGCCAGCAAGATCTCGCTGTCCAAGGCCAATGGCGGCGAGACCAAGAAGGTGTCCATGAAGATGAAGGACCTGCACATCAACATGAACCTCTCTCAGCTGTCCAACGGCTACTCCCGCGCCAAGGGCAACCTATACGGCCACGTGTCCATGGACGAGGAGGCCTCCGCCATGTACCAGGAGCCGTACAAGGGGCCGCTGCACAACCCCGGCTACCACACCCTTGGCCACACCGTGCACCCCCCCGACGTGCCGCTCAAGTGCCCCCTGCCCCCCGACACGGATGACTCGGTGGATTACGCAGTTCCGGGCATGAACGTGACGCCGCCCCCGCCCTTCTCGGACGTGTACTCCCCCCCGCCCCCCGTCCCCCTAACACGACCGCCCATGACAAAAGGCTTGGCTCTGGACTACCCGACCCTGCCCCCGCCCACGCCACCTATTCCCCCTCCTCCCAAGCAGCACTACTTCACCGCCTCCCAGGTGTGTCAGCCCGTCAGCATCCAGGGGCCGGCGGGCAACGTCGCCTTCATTGTGTCTGAAGCTTCGGAGCTGACGCAGGCGAGGTGTGTTCCCGACATCGCGGGGAAGAACCTGCGCGTGATGGAGACGCTCGGCGAGGGCGTGTTTGGCAGCATCCAGGTCTGTGAGATGCGCGGCGCCCCCAGCGGCGAGGCGGAGACGGTGCTGGTGAAGTGCCTCAACAGCAGGGTAGACGAGGCTGTGAGGGAGGAGTTCCTGCAGGAGGCTCAGGTGCTGAGCTGCATCAGCGACATCAACGTGGCGCAGCTGGTGGGCCTCACCTCTCAGGAGCCGCTGTGCATCATCCACGAGTACCTGCAGCACGGCGACCTCCACCAGTTCCTCCGCAGACACGCGCCCGAAAACCCAACGAGTGTGATACAGCGAGCCGCCTTCAAGGACGGCGGCGAGTGTCCCGTGCTGAGTTACGGCGCCCTCGTGTACATAGCGACGCAGGTGGCCTCCGGCATGAAGCACCTGGAGAAACTGAACATTGTACACAGAGATCTGGCGGCGCGAAACTGTCTTGTTGGCGAAGGTCTTCTGGTGAAGGTGTCTGACCTGGCCATGAGTCAGAACAGGTACCACCGCGACTACTGCCGCGTCAGCGAGGACAGCACGCTGCTGCCGGTGCGGTGGATGGCGTGGGAATCAGTGCTGCAGGGCAGGTTCTCCAGCAAGAGTGACGTGTGGGCTTTTGGCGTCACGCTGTGGGAGATCCTGACGCTGGCCCGCCAGCAGCCCTACGCCGAGCTGAGCGACGACGGCGTGCTGGAGAACGTGTCCCACTGCTGCCACGGCGACGGCGCCGCCATGATGGTGCTGCCGCAGCCGCCGCTTTGCCCGCGCGAGATGTACGACATGATGACTGCCTGCTGGAGGCCCGGCGACCGCCAGCGGCCGCCCTTCTGGGAGGTGCTCATGTTCCTGCAGCGCAAGAACCTCGGCTACTGCCTCGACTACCCGGAGTGACGCGCCGCTGCGTCTTGTGTTCCTTAAAGAGAATCTTCCTTTGACCTCTGGCGCCCAACGCATCGCAGGTCTTTCCCCAGACGAGTGTCCACGCTGCCTGGCGCGGCAGTGCCCGTGTTGTGTGACTCGTACGCTCATGAGTAACTACACAACGACACTTGACTATATTAGCGAGAACTTACACGACTCTTACCGACACTGGACATGAAAAGCTGCGGTGTGTAACTATGGCATTTCCTGGACAGGCTTGTTATCCGTGACTTTCCTTGCTCGAGTGCTGGAGAGTGGCTGGAGCATGATAGCGTGAAGCAATGGACACTGAACAGTGAGTGACGGTCAGCCGCCTCCACGGTGAGGCAGTTTGATCCTAAGCGAAAATAAAGTCAATAATCCCGGTGTGAGACAGTGACGTGCTGGACGGGTGGCGGGGCAGGGTGACGGGTGGCGGCCCCGGTGTGTGCCAAGGCGGCGCGGCGAGTGTCGTGCGTGGCGGGTCAAGGTCGCCGCACGGACGGAGATGACAGGCACGTGAGATTCTCCTTCTACAGCCGGTGTTGTGTTGAGGTTTGTGATTTATCTGTGATATCCTTTAGTCAGGGTCTGGGGCCATATTGGCGTCCAGTGAGCGTTTGTAAATACCACGTGTACTTTACCCTTGTGTTGTGAGAGCGAGCACAATCAATGATCACCTTGCTAAACCTCTAAAGGGAGAAGTAAGATCACTCATAGGTGTAAGTGATACTGTGTAGGGAATACGTCACACGCATTATATAGTCTGTAGTTCAGCATTATTTTTTGAGTGTATTAGAAGTTGCTTGCAGTAGTTGGTGTGTGAGCAGCGCGGGAGTAACTCTAGATCTGGTAGTCTTTGTAAAGTGGCCTGTGTTGGTCCCGCGGCAGCCCGGGGCGGCGGCAGCGGCCAGCAGGGGAGCTAGCAGAAGGTCAAGGACTGCTGCTGCTGGAGTGGAGGTCGTGGCGTGTGCCGCTGACCCTGCCCAGCCTCAGCCTTGCGTATCTTATTTTAGTTTAGTTGACGTGGGTGATGAGCGAGGCGGCTGCGTGGACACCGGACACTGCTGAGCCTCGCCGCCGCCCGCCGAGGTGTGGACAGCAGGCGGGGTGGCACTGTCTCCGCGGCAGGCACTCCTCAGCGCGCCCCGCCCTGCTCTGCGCGGCCCTTTCAAGTCCCTGTACTGTCACGTCAAACTCAAGCTGCGTAGTTTGGTTCTGCTGTTACGAAATGGGAGACTTAACGATTGAGTCTTGATTTGTATGTACAGTGTATATCAAACAACAATAAAGTGCACAGTGTTCCTTAAAGTTTCCTGTTTCTTCCTCTCCTACATAATAGAAAGCATGACAATACGAGCGGGAGGCACCACGACACGACACGCAGAAGCGGCAGAAAAGTGACGATCGGCTGACGGTAACAGGTAGGTGCCAAGGTGCGCATTAACTAACAATTATACCTAGCTTTCTGTCGACTCAGATGTGAAGGCAGGCACACCAACAGGCAACACTTTACATCCCTAACTTGTGTGGTGAAAAGTAAGTCACGGAATGGGGGATAAAGGGAGAAATTAATGATGAGAATATAATGAATGGTATCTAGTCTGCGTGTGAGGGACTGCGCAGCGACAGGGTTCCCGTGTAAATCAGGGAGGCGAGACGTACAATAGAACGGTGACGCTTTAATCAAACTGCAGCTCTCTCTTGCTTCCTTCGAGGCCATGAGGAGGTTGTGGCGTGTCCTGCCCCTTCAAAGGTCCCCGGTCAGGACGCAGGAGGAACAGTCAGCTGAGGGCGAGGAGGAAAGAGTGAGTGTTATGTAGGGAGCCGGCAGGACTAGGCATATCTGGTCCTGCACGTTGAAGTCTTAAGAGTGTTTTATTTATCTGGCTTTCTGTTCATACGTGTGATGATTTTTGATGCACAGCGTATAGAAATAAGGATGAACAAAGGTACTGGGTATAAGTAAGTGTGGATGTGGAGGTGGATGGGTGGATTGGATTTGATAACGAGTGGTAGTTGACTAGAATATTTGAATTTCTGGTCTGCATTCGTGATATTTCCGTGTTTACCACTCACGTAGGCACGACGCGAGGTAGATTTGATCAGTATTAGATAAGAAATGCCAAAGTAATCCTCTTTAATGATAAATTCTTATGGAACACGTAAAAAAAAAAAATCCAATAAGGCGGGTAACAAGGCAGGCAGTCTCCCGCGCAGTGACGACAGCGCACCCTAGTTAACCAGTCATTCCACCCCTCGTTACCTCTTTTCTATACAACTAAATGGGGCTTATAGTGAACCTGGCGTCATTTAGGGCAGTGTTTATAGGATGAAGGGGAAGAAACAGCATACAGGCAGCGTCTACTGGAGCACTAAGCAATTAAATGACGGCCGTACTTGGGAAATAGCTACGCTCCTTCCCTACACGAGTTTTTCCAGCCTTTCTCCTCCGTCCGTGTAGTCATAGAGGTTTTATTCGTAAGCTTTCATGTCTGTACCTGATATTGAACGGCTGACAGTACCACCACGGAGAACATGAAGGTACACTGCGCAATCTTCTCCAATGGTTAGTACTCGATGAGAAGCAAGGCAATTCTCAGGAACCAAGGGGCTGCAGACCAATATTTGTTCCCTCTTTATTATTGGAAAGGATTATTATTCTAGTCAATTTCCGTAAACATTTTCAAAACATGGTTGTAGCTTTCTCAGTGTTCGGGGACGGAGAAGCGGGGAACAAACAGTCTGCCACCGCGTTTTCCTCGTCCTCCTCCTCTTCCTCACCTTCCGATTTCATTGTTCTCTTCCTATTCCTCTAAGATAATGCAATACTATCTTAGCCTCGCCAATAGTCTTATGGTTTCTGGCTTTCCTTTGTGTTCCCTCGTGCTTCCTTCCACCCTCCACCCCATCCCATTCCTCCTCACCCTCCCGTACTAAGATGCCTTCACGTGATAACTCCGATTGCTAACCTAACCTCACGTAACAGTAATTTAATACAGTGGGGACGCTCTCCACCACTCATTAAGTAGGTACTAGGCTGATATATATGAAGATTTTACGAAAACGTGCATTCCAATAGCAAGAAGGCAATAGATATGAAATAGAGGTAGTTTTGGGGATTATTGAGAGAGAGAGAGAGAGAGAGAGAGAGAGAGAGAGAGAGAGAGAGAGAGAGGTTTTACACGCCTGGTCTCCTTCGCCACTGCAAGTAGTACACACTGCTCACAACGCAATTCGGGAAGCGCACACTCTCTATCGCTCCCTATACAATAATAACACAACGTTGCAGTACATTTACGATCACCAGCTGACTTCTGAACCGTGTGGAGTCTAATTACTTTCCAGTCTCCCTCGATCATCATTACTACACCAACGAGCAGAGGTAACACGTTCAGGCCGCTACTAGCAACACCTTGCCTAACCTAACTTAACCTAACCTAACCTAACCTAACCTAACCTTGCCTAACCTAACTTAACCTTGCCTAACCTAACTTAACCTTGCCTAACCTAACTTAACCTTGCCTAACCTAACTTAACCTAACCTAACCTAACCTAACCTAACTTTCCTCACCTGTTTCCTTCCCCTTTCTCATCTCACCAGCTCCCTTTCCTCACCTCACCACTACCTCACCATCTCCCGCTTCGTCACCTTCCATTCCTCGCTCCTCCTCCTTCACCTCGCCTCTCCTCACCTTTCCTCATCTCACCTCCCATCACGTCCTCTTTCTCACCCTTTCCTCCCACCTTCCCTTCCTCACTTCCCCTTCCTCACCTCGCCTACTCACCTCCCATTCTTCACCTCCCCTTCTTCGTGTCACTCCACCCTCACTCACCTCTCTTCAGCTTCCCTTCCCATCCTCACCCAACTCCATTTGCATCCCAACACATTTAACACACGATTCGCGCATTTCAGTTCCCCTTGCTGGCCATTCTTCCAGTGCGGGACTATAATGGGAGCCACTGAATTTAACGCCTAGATTAACATAAGACCCCCACGCAGGGCATTACGGGCCCCCTAGCGATCCCACAGGCGGGGGGCGCAACTATGGAGGGCCACTGCAGCTCACACCCTCGTTAATCTTACCCCCGCGCGTCTCTAAATGGCACTGAAGCATCGGTAAATGTTTCGTTAAATGTTCGTGAAGCATTGTGCAGCCATTGTTTCAGCACGCGGCCCACTGGACTTTTTCTGTGTTTGATTTATTGGCTCCTTGCCCGCCAAGTGTGCATTGTCCTCACTCTTGCATAACCTCAGCGCGCCACAGGAATCTTGGGGAGGGAGGTTAGGAAGGAGGTACGTACTTAAAAATGCACCGCCTCTACTCCTCCTCCTCCTCCTCCTCCTCGTCCTCGTCTCCCGTTGTTCTCTCTTCGATGTGCATTTGTCCGTGCGAAAAGAAATATATGACAATTGAGGCAAAGTATCTGTCTTGTTTTCTATTCATCCAGTGAAGGAAAACTTACTGCTGCGGTGTAAAGAATGAGAGAGTTGTTCATCGTGTGTATTCCTTTTTGTTTGTTTGTGTGTGTGTGTGTGTGTGTGTGTGTGTGTGTGTGTGTGTGTGTGTTGAGACGAGCAATATTTCAGAGAGAGAGAGAGAGAGAGAGAGAGAGAGAGACGATTGAAAACATGCAGAAAACAAGGATAAATACTAAAAAAAACAAATAAGGTTAGAAAATAAAGATGTAATAACTAAGAAATAAAAAAAAATGAAAATGAAAATGAGAACGAAAAGAAAAATGCATAAAAACACAAATGGAAGAGAGAAATGGACAAAAAATCAGAGAGAGAGAGAGAGAGAGAGTATTCCCAAGGGTGTTTTCTCCTGCCGAGGCCTCCCGCCCCTAAGAACACAGAGGCCGCCCTGACACCCACAAGGCTATAAGGGTCACAGAAGGTCGGTCCGCCTCTCACATTCCCTAAAAATATTGGTAGTTTGAGCAGTCACCGCCGCCTACCTCCGCTTCCTCTCCCGCTCCCTCTCTCTTCCTCTCCTGCTCCCTCTCTCTTCCTCTCCTCTGTATCTCTCTGGTCACTATTCCATTTTCTACGCGATGCCACAGCTGCGTTTTCTGTTGTCTCTTTCCGTTTTCTGTTTCTTCGTTTTTTTTTTTTTTCTCATCGTCTTGTTTTCTGCTTTGCTTTACGTCTTGTGTTTTTTTTTATCTCCGTTTTCGTTTTTTCCTGTTTCCTTCTCGTTTTTTTTTATTTTTTTTATCTTATTAGTCTTTTTTTTTCAATTCTCAGCGTCTTCTTGCCCTCCGCTGTTGTTCTCACGTTCTCATTTACATGTTTGCTGACTTTCCCTTACCTGTTTTGCCTCCCACCTCTTTCTCGTGACTAGATTCTTTGCAGTTAACTCCTAATCTCTCTCTCTCTCTCTCTCTCTCTCTCTCTCTCTCTCTCTCTCTCTCTCTCCTCTCTCTCTCTCTCTCTCTCTCTCTCTCTCTCTCTCTCTCTCGTTCCTTCACCTCTACAACCAATGCCAGTATCACCTTCTCCCATCCCTCTCCTCTATCACCACCACCACCACCACCTCCCCCCCGCCAGTCACGCACACACGTCCGCACTCTGCCAGACTGTCTCTGTTTTGCCTTCACCCTCTCAGTGCACGCGAGACGAACTTCACTCGCTCCCCTTGGTTTTGCTGCCGTTTTTCCCCGTAGGGTCTGAGCGGCGCGGCGACAGCACTTAGTACACCGCGGCCCGAGTTGATTACGAGGCTGAATTTTCCCCCGCTAGGTTGAGGGAAGACGCTAATGGCTCCCTTGCTATGGTCTCCCGTCGGGGTCTTCGTGGTGAGCTTGTAAGGAAATGACTGCTAGTGGTGGTGGTGGTGGTGGATGGTGATGGTGGTGTACCCTAGGGTGATGGTGTGTATGTGTTTGTGTGTGTATGTACCTTTTTTTTTTTTTTTGGTGTCTTTTGTTCTTTTCTTTTTTTTTTAGGTAGTGGGTGGATGGGTTCTGTTTTTTGGTGCGTGTTAGCGTTTTCGTTTTTCTTTTTCTTTTTTTCTTTTTTTCCTTTTTTTGGTGGTGCTGGTGGTGGTGGGAGAATAGGGAAGAAGATTTTTGTAAGTACCACCACCACTATCACTAGCATCATCACTACTACTACTACTACTACTACAAAAATTCACCACCACCACCACCACCACCACCACCACTACTACCTCCACACTAAAACACAACCATACCTAATGAATTATACTCCTCTCACTCCACTCCCTCCCCCACCACCACCACCACCACCACACCGGAAACAAAACACACGCTCCCTAACCGCACGCCGGATTCCCGTTCGCAATAAAAAGCCAAACAGCGGATCAGATCGAATAATTACTCCCAATTAAGCGATCCAGGCATCCTCTCTCGCTCTGTCTGGCCTGCAAATCCTCTTAGGTGTGTTGAGGATCGCCCCGCCGACGTAATCCCTCTGAGGCGGCAGTCTTCAGCGTAAGGCACCGCAGAGGGCATTGTCTGTGGAGAGAGGGAGAGAGGGAGAGGTAGAGGGAGATAGCAAAGGTGTATGAGAGAGAGGAGTAGGGAGAGAGGACTAGAGGGAGACAGGAGACGTAGAGAGGGATAAGTAAGATGTGTGGAAGGCAAGAGAAGGAAAGAGGACTGGAGAGAGAGAGAGAGAGAGAGAGAGAGAGAGAGAGAGAGAGAGAGAGAGAGAGAGAGAGAGAGAGAGAGAGAGAGAGAGGGGGGGGAGGTAGAGAGGGGTAGGGAAGGTTTATGGAGGAAGAGAGGAGCAGAGCAAGAAGACTGGTGGGAGGGAAAGTGGAAGGTAAAGGAAAGATATGTGGAAGAGAGGAGGGAAATATTGGATGCAGTAGGGAAGGTCTATGGAGAAGGAAAGAGTAGGGAAATGAGAGGGAAAACAAAGGCGGGCATAGAAAAGGTACAGAAGAAGGGAGAAAGTAAGGAAAGCAAGGACAAGAGAAAGGGAGAAAGGGAGAGATAGAGAGAGATAGGAAAAGTATATGGAAGAAAAGAAGAGGTTAATGGTACTGGAGGGAAACAGTGAAGGGGGCAGGAAATATATACGAGGAGGGAGAAAGAAAGGAATGATTAGAGATAGAGAAACGGTGGAAAGGTGAAGGAAGATGTACGGAATAAAAGAGAAATAGAGAGAGAAACAGTGGAAGGGTAGGTAAATTTTAGAAAAGGAGAGAGAAAGTGAGAGAAAGAGGCCGAGAGAAACAGTAGCAGGACAGGAAAGGAGAGAGAAAGGGGGAGAAAGAAGGAGATGGAAACAGTGAAAAGATAAAAAAGGAGAGAGAGAAGATTAAAGAAAGAGAGAAAGGGGACAGAATGAAAGGATAGAAGAGCTAGAGAAATGAAAAGAGAAATTAAAGATGAAAAGAAACAGTTAAAAATAGAAAAAAAATATAGGAAAGGAGAGAAAGTGAGAAAAGGAGGAAAAACAGAAACAGCGGAAGGAAAGAGAAATAAGAGATAGAAGGAGAGACAAACACTGGAAGGACAGGAAAGGTACAGGAGGGTGGAGGAAAGAGGGATGGAGGAGGGAGAGGAGGCAGGAGTTCCGCCCGTGATTGCCTGAGTCCTTAATTGAGCCCCGTCTGTCCTGGAGAGGGAGAGAGAGAGAGTACGGGGAGAGGGAGAGAGAATGCTTGGAAATACGAGTCGAGTCCGTGAGTTAGATTCGCTTTTTCTCTCCTCTAATCGCGGAGAAAAAAGCCACACTGGAGTAAGTACAGAGGAGCGGCGGGATGTTGAGCATTATGTAAAGGTGGAGTGTGTACCTGTGTGGCTCCCTCCCTCTGTGCTTGGCTCCGTGTCCCTGTGGCTTGTGTGTTGTGGCTTGTGTGTTATTTATTGTTTCCTCATGAACACGGGTCTCATTTTGCGTTGTTTTTAGTTAGTGTGTTTACGTAAAATGGTTGATGTTTATTTTCTACCTCCATGGTGTTTTCTCCACGAATGTTTCACCCAAAATTATTTTCCCGGTCATGAAATCCTCCAGTCTAACCTAACTTAACGTAACCTAACAATCTAACCCCAGCCAAAAATCTAACCTAACTTAACCTAACCTAACTTAACCTAACTTAACCTAAGCTAACTTAACCTAACCTAACCAAAACTAATCTGACAACCTAACTTAACGTAACCAAACTTAACTAAAACCTAAACAAACCTAACCTGAATAAACTTGACCTAACAACTTAACCACGTCAGACCTCACATAACTTAACCTAACCTAACTTAACCAAACCTAACCTAACGTCACATACACATCACGGTATGAATCATTAAGAAAAAACTTGCAGGTGGAACGTCCGTAAGGGAAATTTACCTGGAGGGAACTTACGGTATAGAGAACAAGTAAGCGGTTTTGTTTGCATAATCTCTGCCCGAGGTTCGAATCCTGGTAAAGGCGCGGTGCTGTCACTCCACCACTGAACCATGGCCGCACCCTTTCATGATTGGCCAGGAAGGGGCAGCTACCTGGACAACACCTGGGGAGCACCTGGCCACTCATTTACCTGCTTGTCTAGATAGACTTAGAGTAAGCAACGGGATGAATAAGGCAAAAAAAAGGATAAAAAAAACAAGCCATCTAGTCTTGAGTGGCCTTGAATCCTCACACGTGGCCTCTGAACCCTCCTTAACTTACCTGTACGTACCTGTAACCACCTGGCCGGAATACCTGTAACTTGCTTGATGCACGACGCGGTAACCTCATCATTACTGCGTTGAGTGAGTTCCTTTCCTTAAGCCAACGTGTATAGACTCAACTTCACTTAACCTTACCAACCTCTCATATTCCGGGTCTTTTCTGCGTTTTCAGGAGCACTGGTACATGCGTATTCCCCGAGTCTATCCTTGTCATTCGCCGCCAGTGTCACCTCACATTTTTAAGCTTACGTATGAATGCGCGCCGGGGGGAAGCTTCTGTAATCTCGCTTCATATGGAAAACCCTCCCTATTGCCAGAGATTATATACCCGTGTCGCGCAGCCGTAAGAAGAATTGATGGGTGTGTACACAGATGGAGTCACTGGGAGCGTGTGTGTGTGTGTGTGTGTGTGTGTGTGTGTGTGTGTAAACGTTCATATATTCGCTTTTTCTTGAGTTTTCATAAGGATGTGTGTGTTTTTCTTGTTTATTTTTGGATGGACTCTTGGTTACATCATGTTCTCTTGGATTTAGAGAGAGATAATCATAAAAAAATAGCATGTGTGTAAGAGAGAGAGAGAGAGAGAGAGAGAGAGAGAGAGAGAGAGAGAGAGAGAGAGAGAGAGAGAGAGAGAGAGAGACTAATGTTGTCCTTGTGGTGTCTCATACGAATCTAACTAAGAGGAGTTTTACAGGTTTTGTTGCCAGATTCCCCCAGATTGTCTTTGATTTAGGTGCTCTAATGGTAAGGCTCGCCACGTGCACCTTGGTATCCTGGCTTAGTGCGGCTGTTTTTTGTATTCCTTGGCGAGTTTTATATACTGCAGCGCTGCCAGAGAGAGAGAGAGAGGAGAGAGAGAGAGAGAGAGAGAGAGAGAGAGAGAGGGGGGGGAAGAAATTTACAAGTGTGAACTAAAGAGACGCTAAAAGAGATGGATGAAAGAGGATTAAACGAAGAGAAAGGAGGAGATAATGAACAAGACAGAAATTTCAGAGAGGAGAGAGAGAGAGAGAGAGAGAGAGAGAGGAGAGAGAGAGAGAGAGAGAGAGAGAGAGAGAGAGAGAGAGAGAGAGAGAGAGAGAGAATATAATACCCTAGCTACATTTCCTAGGCTAAGTACCTTACATATCTAGGCCTCTTAAGACTTAACCCTTATGTCTTACCCACCACCACCACCACCACCACCGCCTGCACAACCAGAGCGAGACACACCCCACTCTATACCTTCCTTACTAAAGTTGCCGTTACCAACACACACACACACACACACACACACACACACACACACACACACACACACACCACACACACACACACACACACACACACACACACACACACACACACACACACACACACACACACACACACACACACACACACCACACACACACACACACACACACACACACACACACACACACACACACACACACACACACACAGACACACACACACACACACACACACAGACACGCCTCCCCGTCCCTGTGTTCTGCCGCGCCGCTTACTAGGTCCTTGTTACAGTGGCATTAGCACGTTTCTGATTTGAACGCCGTCTCTCACCTGTGCAAACCGCGCCAGGTGAGCTAGGGATTATATATACGGCAACATTTTATACAGAGCTAAGAGGATTAAGACAGGGGCACCTCCACCCTTCTCTCTCTACCCCTTCCTGCCTCTCTCTCTCATCTCCCTGCTCTACTTGTCTAGTTTACTGAGTTTACTGTCGTGTGTGTGCGCGTGTGTGTATGTGTGTATGAGGGAAAAGGTTGGACAGGAAGGGATTTTGTGTATAGGAAGGGAAAAAAAAAGTGAGGGATGAGGGAGGAAGGATAGAAATCATGTGTTGTGTAAGAATGAAGCAGCAGGAAGGACAGGAAGTAAAGGAAGGGGAGGAGACAAAAGGAGTGTAACTGTGAGGGAAGGAATGAAGGAATGAAGGAAGGAGTGGGATTGTGGGATATATGAGAGAGAGAGAGAGAGAGAGAGAGAGAGAGAAGAGAGAGAGAGAGAGAGAGAGAGAGAGAGAGAGAGAGAGAGAGAGAGAGAGAGAGAGAGAGAGAGAATTCACACACACACACACACACACACACACACACACACACACACACACACACACACACACACACACACACACACACACACACACACACACACACACAACACACACACACACACACACACACACACACACACACATTAAGACAACGATAATGAGAAAACTGAGGGAAAGGGAGGAAGAAAGTGGAATAAAAGTGAGATAAGTGTTGACGAAGGGAAGGGAAATGAGATATTAATGATAATGACACTGGTGATGATGATAATAATAATAATAATAATAATAATAATAATAATAATAATAATAATAATAATGATGATAATGTGAAAGAAGGATAAACAATGGAAGGAATTAGGAAAAAAAATATATAATTAGATTTTACTATTAATGATTTTAGTATTAATAATAATAATGTGTATATTCATTCGTAAGACTATTTTAATTTTTTTTTTTTCAGTATGGGGAAAAGGGAAATAATTTTAAGGGAAACTAAAAAAAAAAAAAGAAGACTAAAGACTTAAGATATTTTTTGTTTTATTTTACGTAAAAAAAAAGATAATAATAATAATAAAATGGAGGAACTCGGTATACATGTTTCAGTTCTGTATATTTTCCCTCCCAACATTGCAATCCCCAGGTCTTCTTTCCCTTTCCTTACGTACAAGTGGAAAATTTTCTCAACTCGTTATACACAAGTTTCCATTCCCCATTAATTTTCTATATTTTTCCTCCCTCATCGCAATTTCCAAGTCTTCTCCTTTGCACAAATCTTCCTCCTTTCCTTCTTTCCATTCTCCCTCCCACATTTCATCCTCTTTTTCTCATTATTCCTTCTTTATTATTCCTCTCCATCTCATTCCTATCTTTCATACCTCTTCTCCTTCAATCATTTCACCAGCCTTTACGTTTTCATTTTCCTCCTCCTCCTCCTCCTCCTCCTCCTCCTCCTCCTCCTCCTCCTCCTCCTCCTCCTCCTCCTCCTCCCGGCAGCCCAGGGAGTTAAAAGCTGTGGAAATGACTGGATTAAATTCTCGCCTCCTACATCCTTTCCTCCTCTTAGGATTGAGAGAGAGAGAGAGTGTGTGTGTCGTGTGTGTGCAGGTAAGAAGGAAACAACTTTATTATTATTATTATTATTAGTAGTAGTAGTAGTAGTAGTAGTAGTAGTAGCAGCTGTAGTATCATCATTGTTATCATTATCATCATCATCGTTATCGCTATCATTATTATTATTACTTATCTTTCCCTCTACGTAAACAATCACGCTGTTTTTTCTCCGTATGGCAACGCACGGTTTGTTTATTGTGTTTGTAAATGTGTTTGTTTTTCCTCACCAGACTTGTGTTGGTGCGCTGCTTGTCCTGGTGTATTATTAGTATCTTTTGTCAGATTACGCGTCTGAGCTTCTGCTTTGTGTCTGCCTGCCTGCCTGCCTGCCTGCCTGTGTGTATGTGTGTGTGCGTGTATGTGCATGTGTGTGTGTGTGTCCCCTGCGGTATTCGTGAGCGTATGAGTGTGTGTACGTTCGTTCGCACTAACATGTATGAAAGCAGTCCGGGATTTACATAACAAAGGCGACGCTCTTCTCTTTCCAGACACGCTCTTTTGTACCTTCTATTTTGAAATCCAGGAGCGAGATCCCTCCCATCCCCCTTCACCCAACCCCATCACCCCATCACCCCAGCACCCTCTCTTGCTCCATTTCACCCCATCCCAGCCGAGCCTGCCCTAATCCATGTCCTTCCTGCATTTATATATATTCTCCTGCCCCTCCTCCTCCTTTCCCCTTTATCTAATCCATATATACATCCCTAAAACGCTTATTCTCCTATCCTACCCCTCCCAAAACGTCCCTAAACGCCCCTTTCTTTTTCATTTCTTTCCCTGCCTTCGAAATATGATGTCACAAGTTTCCTTATTACTCTTATCACTGCCCTCCCTGTTGCTCTGCCGTGCCCCTATTGCCCTGTGTCGTCGTAATGAGGTTTAGTTGAGTTAAGGGTCTATTTTTACCTCCGTCAGAAGTCAGGGAAAGGATCAGGGTTGGCTAAAAAAAGGGTTGATCTAAAACGGGAAGATCTAAGTGTGTACTGCGACCTCCTACTGCTTCTCCTCTTCCTCCTTCTTCTGGTCTTCTCTCTCATCCTCCTCTTCGTCTTCTCTCGTCTTCCTCCTCCTCCTCCTCCTTTTCTCTCTCGTCTTCCTCCTCCTCCTCTTCTCTCTCGTCTTCCTCCTCCTCCTCCTCCTCCTCCTCCTCCTCCTCCTCCTCCTCCTCCTCCTCCTCCTCCTCCTCCTCCTCCTCCTCCTCCTCCTCCTCCTCCTCCTCCTCCTCCTCCTCCTTCTTTCATCTTGGCCTGCGTTTGTCGTCTGCTTGTAATGTAAACAGACGAGGTATTGTTGTCACGTCCTGAGGAATGCCGTCTTTTCATGGTGTGCTTGTTTTTCGGTGTTTTTTTGTACATTTTTATTCTTTTCTTGGTTGTTTATATATTTTTCTATTGTTTTTTTTTGTCTTTTTTGTACTTGGTTGATTTTCTGTTAATATGTTTACTTATTTATTTATTTATTTTTTTTTTAGTTTTCTTTACTCTTGTTCCTTCTTTTATCATCCCTCACTCTTTGATTTGCTTTCCTTTCATTTCTTCCCCTTTCTTTTTTTTTTATTTCCCGAAATTTTTAGTTTTTTTTTTAATTTATTTTATTTTTTTTCCAGCCTGTTTGTATGTAATCAGTATTTTGCTTCTTTTTTTTGGGGGGGGTCATTTAGCCTGTGTGTGTGTGTGTGTGTGTGTGTGTGTGTGTGTGTGTGTGTGTGTGTGTGTGTGTGTGTGTGTGTGTGTGCCTATAATTTAAAAAGAATGCGCAATTCCCTGTAATGAAAATATCAGAGAGAAAGAACGATTGTAAATGAAACTAGAATTTAGTCCATAACTCTCTCTCTCTCTCTCTCTCTCTCTCTCTCTCTCTCTCTCTCTCTCTCTCTCTCTCTCTCTCTCTCTCTCTCTCTCTCTCTCTCTCTCTCTCTCTGTATCGTCCAGCTGCCTTTTCAAGTGTCCTCTCCACCCGCTTCCCTCTCACTCTCCCTCTCACCTCCCACTCCATCCCACCCTCCTGGTTTTCCTCTCCTTTCATTTCCTCCCTCTCTTCCCTCTAGCTTCCCTCTCCTTCCCACCCCTCTCCCTCTCTCCTCCCCTCTCCGTGTCCTTAACCGTGACACGTGCGAGTCAGACATCATGTAATTATTGAGAGAGAGAGAGAGAGAGAGAGAGAGAGAGAGAGAGAGAGAGAGAGAGAGAGAGAGAGAGAGAGAGAGAGAAATTATTTACACAGTTGCTTTCACTGCCACCTACACTCCCACACTCAATACCACACACCCACATGCGGTCACCAGCCCTCCTCCTCCTCCTCCTCCTCCTCCTCCTCCTCCTCCTCCTCCTCCTCCTCCTCCTCCTCCTCCTCCTCCTCCACCACCCACTCTGCGGTTCTCCTTACGGTCTGAGAGTTTTGTGCACGTGCGACCGACTCGACCACGTGTTAGCCAAGACCACGTGTGTGTGTGTGTGTGTGTGTGTGTGTGTGTGTGTGTGTGTGTGTGTGTGTGTGTGTGTGTGTGTGTGTGTGTGTGTTTCCCTTAGTGGTCATAGGCATCTGGTTTTGATTTTCTAATTAATCGTGTGTGTGTGTGTGTGTGTGTGTGTGTGTGTGTGTGTGTGTGTGTGTGTGTGTGTGTTATGTATTTCTGCTTTATATGTACACATACGTGAAAGAGAGAGAGAGAGAGAGAGAGAGAGAGAGAGAGAGAGAGAGAGAGAGAGAGAGAGAGGGGGAGAGTAATATACAGATTGTTGCATTCATAAAAGGTATAGTTACATTATATTATATTATATTACTTGATATATTAAGAGTTGTATTATTGTAGTGTTGTATGTTGTGTTGACGCCCTCCTGCGCTCTCCTCCTCTTCCTATTCCCCCTTCCTGCTTCTTCCCTTTCCCCTTTTTCTCCTTCTCCTTTCTTCCCCCTCCCCATTCTTCTCCTCCCGTTATTTATTTATTTTTTCCTTTGTTCATTCTCCTCTTTCGTATATCTGTCCTGTGCTCTTCATTTTCCCTTTCTCCCTTCTCTTTTTCTCTCTCCCTTTCTCTTCACTCCTTTGTCCTTCTTTCGTATCCGTCTATCTTCGTTTTCTGTTCCTTTTTCTCTTTTTCCGTTCATCTTTTCCCCTTTTGTCTCTTTCATTCTCTTCTTTCTGTTATCCTTCACTTCCCCTTTCTTCCTTCTCCTCCTCTTCCCTCTTTCTCTTTTTTTTCTTCCCCTTCTTTCCCGTTTTTCACTTCCCTTCTCTTCTCTTCCTTTCTTCCCTTCGTCCCCTTCTTTCCATTCTACCTTCCTTCTCTTCCTCTCCTTCCTCATCCGTATCTCTCCTACCCACAATTTTCTCTCTCTCTCTCTATTCCTCCCCTTCTTTCTTTCCTTCTTTCCTTTCTTCTCCCCAAATCATCTTTTAACATCTTTTTTTCTATTCCCCTTTCTGCTTTCTCCCCTTTTTCCTCCCTAGTTCCCCTTTACCCTACTCTCTTTCCTCGTATCCTCCCTACCGCGTCTCCCTCCTTCTACCTCATCCTGCTCCCGTCCCCAGCAGTCCTCTTAACAAGTCACTAGCGCAACTGTTGCTTAATTAACAATACGTGCAGGTTCTCAACTTTAACCTGGAGTTCCCATTGGCTTTTTAATTAGACGAATTGATATCATGCACACCCAGAAACTCGCCATGAAGAACGCCTTGTAATGATCGCTGGGTTGGTGGTTACTTTTGTTATTGACGTGTAGAAAGAAATATGGATGGTTGTGATTGGGTGTACGAGTATAAGAAAGGCTTAAGTTAGTTTTGTGTTCGAATATGTGGTATTTATCTTTGGTGGTGTTTGTTCAGTTGGGGGTTATTGTTGCCTTGTGGATAGAGAGTGTGGGGGATGGTTGTGAGCGAGTGTAAATGAAAGGATTATTATTATTATTTTTTTTTTTTGTTGGTTTTGTGTTAAGGTTTTATCGTCTGTTACATTAAATTTTTTTTTTCGGCATTATTTCCTTATATCGCCAACAATTTCTTCCCCTTTTCTTTCCACACAACCCGACTAACATTGCATTTCCCCACAAAGTTTCTTATATCACTAACAATTCCCCTTTCCTTCCTTTCTATTCCCAAAAATTCAACTCAACCATCCATAAACAGACACACACACACACACACACACACACACAACACTACTTATACCTCCCTTTGTTACAACCACACACAAACACACGTACCTACTTCACATACCACGTTACGTCCGTCCGTCACAGCGCGTCACGTGAAGCCAAAGCGGCCCGTCACAGCGAGTTACCGTAATGACGTAACGCAATAAGCAGGATAAGCTAGCGTGAGGACTTTTGGCGTCCCAACAAGTCTCATTTGGCGAGGCTGTTTTGGGGTGACGGATGGAGCGAGGGGGGGAAGAGGGGAGAGGTGAGGGGAGAATGGTGTGAGGGGCGACGCGGAGAAAACGAGGAGGAGGGGAGAGAAGCGAGGGGTGACGGAGAGGAATAGGAAAAGGACGAGGAGGAAGGGAAGGAAGTGATGGGTGACGAAGAGGAAGATGAGGAGAAGGAGGAGGAAGAGGAGGAGGAGGTGAAGGAGGATGGAAAGGTGGAAATATAAGAAGGGGAAAAGGAGATAGAAGAGGAAGATGAGGAGAAGGAGGAGGAGGAGGAGGAGGATGGAAAGGTGGAAATATAAGAAGAGGGAAAAGGAGATAACTAAATGAAGGAATACGAGAGTGAAGAGAGACAAGAAGAGAGAAAAGAATAGCAGGAAAGAGGAGGAGGTGATAATAAAGAAACAGGAGAAGGAAAAAATACGAAGAGGGAGGAGAGGAAACTTGAGAGACCAATGGAGGAGAAAGAGAAAATGGGAGGAGAGGTAAAGGGAGAAGTGGAGAGAAAAGGTCAAAAGGGAAAAAAAAGGGGAGGAAACATGAGAGAGAGAGAGAGAGAGAGAGAGAGAGAGAGAGAGAGAGAGAGAGAGAGAGAGAGAGAGAGAGAGAAGATATTAAATAGAGAAGAAAAGAAATAAAGAAGTGTGGAACTGGAGAGACGTAGAGAGAGACGAACGAGGAATAAATGAAGAGAGAAGAGGAGATAATGAACAAGGTAAAAATGCCATAATACAAAAACACGGAGGGGGGAGAGTAAGGGGAGAAGAAGAATGGGTTAGGGAGAAAGGGCAAAAGGCTTAGTCAGAGAAACATGATACGAAGATGGGAAGAAAGAGAGAAATGAAGAGAATGATGGGAATAAGCAGAAATTGAAGTAAATTATTTAAATACGTGTTGGTGGAGATAATAAGATAAACAAAACAGCAAAAAAAAAAAAAAGTTAAATAAAAATTCTTCTTACGATCTTAGACTTAGAAAAAAAATACGAAAGAAATTATAAAGAAAATAGTTGATTAATTAAGTAACATTTATAATTGCCTACTTAATGTTTCTTGGGGGAAATGGATGAAGGAATTAATTTTGGCTTCAGAAAAAAAAACTTGCACATTGTTATTTATTCCCTCGTCTTGTTTATTTATTTACTCCTCACTTGTTTGTTTCCATTCAGCAAGGGTCGCTTTGTGTTCGGCTCAACTTAACAACAAGGAGGAGTGAAGCAAAACAAATTTATTCAGCTTGTTTTCTGATTATCATTTTGTACTTTCTCGAATGATTTTTAAGTAAAGAGTATATGCTAATTCTCTCTCTCTCTCTCTCTCTCTCTCTCTCTCTCTCTCTCTCTCTCTCTCTCTCTCTCTCTCTCTCTCTCTCTCTCTCTCTCTCTCTCTCTCTCTCTCTCTCTCTCTCTCTCGCCAATATACAGGCGAAAAACACCAAAAAATTCCAACACATATATTCCAGATCATATTTTTACTCTTTCCAGCCACAAGAGGGGAGATTGGAGAGGAGGGGAGAGAGGGAGAGGGGGAGGGGAAATAAGTCACACAAATATGAGGGAAGAGGGAAAAAAAGACCTTCCATAAATATTCCAGTGACGGATTCTTCCAGGTTATCCAAATTCTCAGGGTTTTATTTCCAGAACGGCAGCTGGAGTGGGGCGGCTGGAAATTCTGAAATGGTGGAGGCTGAGTGAAGCTGCAATATGAAGGCTGGAGGGGTATGCCGACTCTCTCTCTCTCTCTCTCTCTCTCTCTCTCTCTCTCTCTCTCTCTCTCTCTCTCTCTCTCTCTCTCTCTCTCTCTCTCTCTCTCTCTCTCTCTGTTAATTTCCTTTTGCCATTAAGCTTTTTATTTTCGATCATTATTTGAGTATAGACTTTCTCTCTCTCTCTCTCTCTCTCTCTCTCTCTCTCTCTCTCTCTCTCTCTCTCTCTCTCTCTCTCTCTCTCTCTCTCTCTCTCTCTCTCTCTCTCTCTCTCTCTCTCTCTCTCTCTCTCTCTCTCTCTCTCTCTCTCTCTCATTTCCTCCCGCACTTTCTCTTTCTTACTTTAATTATAATTTCACTAAAGACACATGCTCTCTCTCTCTCTCTCTCTCTCTCTCTCTCTCTCTCTCTCTCTCTCTCTCTCTCTCTCTCTCTCTCTCTCTCTCTCTCTCTCTCTCTCTCTCTCTCTCTCTCTCTAGACCTATTTTTACTCTATTTCATTAATCCACGTTGGTGTGCGGGTTGCCCCATTCATGCGGATGTAACTCGTGTTGTGATTGGCTGGCGACAAATGTAAGGCGGTCCCCTAATGGCCGCTAACGACGGCCTTGTGCCCTTCTTGCCCCGAGGAGAGAGTGTCGCTTAGACCCCTCTGCCTCGGACACCGGTGATTGCATTAGCTTAACGAGCGGGGACTTGACACCCCCCACTCTCACTCTCACTCTCTCTCTCTCTCTCTCTCTCTCTCTCTCTCTCTCTCTCTCTCTCTCTCTCTCTCTCTCTCTCTCTCTCTCTCTCTCTCTCTCTCTCTCACCTATTCTTTGTTTTTTTCTCAATATTGTGTTTTTTTCCTATTTTTATTTTTGTTTCTCTTTTATTGATCTGTCCCTCTTCCGTTTTCTTCCTATTTTTTTTTAGGTGAAGGAAAGAAGGAAGGAAAGAAAGAAAGAAAGGAAAGGAAAAGAAGGAAGAAAAGAGGAAAATAATAGGCAAAAGTGAACAAAACTTTT
>NC_087163.1:25624584-25657084 GCF_035594125.1 Scylla paramamosain | reverse complement strand
TCTCTCTCTCTCTCTCTCTCTCTCTCTCTCTCTCTCTCTCTCCTCTATCCGCATACTTTCTTCACTTCTTCTCTCTTTCTCTCTCTCACTCCTTACTTTTTCTTTCATCTCCCTTTTCTCTCTCTGTTCACACCTAACTTTGCTTTCTCTCATCCCTATCTTCTCTCTTTATTCGCATCTTCCTTCCATATTTTCCTTCATCTCCCTCTTCTCCTCTCTCCTTATTCGTATTTGCTTTCCATGCCTCTCTTCATCCTCTCTCTATATACTCGTATATCCTTCTCTCTCCCTTCCCTTTTCTATACAAATACCTCAACAGTCCTATATGCCCCCTATTTCCCTCTATCCATCTGTGTTTCCTCCCCGCGCATCACCTGCAGAAGGGGCAACACTCAACAGGTGACTCTAATGACGACGAAGGTTCACCTGTGCTCCTAATTAGCCGTGAAGGAACACCTGGGGCCTGGAACAATGGAGAGCATACGTCATATTCCTGCTGGGTGCTCTTGCGGGATTCGGCTCTGCACCACCTCGGCCCGTAATGATTCATGCGAGGTCTGGTTAAGATTTCGGGCTGAGAGCATCTGGGACATTTAAAGGGCACGTTTCGGGGAAGTTAAAGGTGTTTTTTGTGTTTAAGTTATCAATATTATTTGTTTTGTTCTGTTTTCGTGTAGTTTTTTGGTTTATTTTGATGTTTGCGATGTTTTGTGTTTATTTTTTTCTTTTTGGTTTGAGACAATATGGGGTTATTTATTTATAGGGCGCGTTTCGGGGATGTTAAAGGTGTGTCTTGTATTTAAATGGTTGGTTTTATAAGTGTTTTTGTTTTCGTTTTGTGATTTTGTTTCAATTCGGGGAAGTTGAAGTCGTCTCTTAGGCTTAAATGATGATTATTACTTGTTTTTTCTTGTTTTATTTCATTATTCTGGGTTCATTTTTCTTGTTTTCTGTTATGGTTTCAGCTGTTCACTTTCGATTCGGTGCATGGTCATCTGGAGCATTCAGAGGGCGGGTTTTGGTAAAGTGACAGCCGCCTCGTGGACTTAAATAGTCAGTATTACCTGTTCCTTGTTTTCGTTAAGTCATTTTTAGTTCCTTTTGATATTCTCCGATCATTTGCTTAGTAATCTATTTTCATTTTATTTCGAAACGTTGGATTTTCACTGCGAACATTTTCTCTTCAGTATTCGGTGTCAGTTTTCGCGACCGTCTTATTTACAGTTCCTTCACCTGTATATTATTATCTGACATTAACATCTACTCCCTTTCAACATCTAGCGAGTATTTATCCTCCATTTTTATCACCACTTAGTACTAACCCTTCCTCCTGCTAACATTTACAATACCACATTTAACTTGCTTAGTATCATTCACCACTAACTAACGTATAACACCCTCACTTAGCATTTACCATCTTGAGTAGTTGACTTCCCCTTGGCATTTGAGGCTCAGGTGGGACTGGACGCAGGTACCCGTCTGATTGCACCTGTTGGGTACTTAATTAGTGGTTTTATAAGGTGGCTGGGACTCACCTTCGTCAGCAGGGAAGGGGGAAGGTTGGAAAAAAAGTACCTACAATCTAGAGCGAAGTTGCGTCATGGTTGTCTTATCCCCTCGTGAAAATGAATCGCGTTGTTTTGTTCTTTGTTGCCTTGAGAGAGAGAGAGAGGGAGAGGAAGAGGAGAGGCAAGGGTGAGGAAGACAGGCGAGGTAGTGGTGGTGATGGTGGTGGTGAAGGTGGTGATGGTGGTGGGCAGTGGAGAGTGCCAAGGTGAAAGTGAATGGAATGAGCAAAGGCGCAGAACGTACGTACGCACACACACACACACACACACACACACACACACACACACACACACACACACACACACACACACACACACACACACACACACACACACACACACACACACACACACACACACAGGCACAGGCACGCACACTCGCGCGCGCACAAAGGTTAATTATACGTGTGTGTGTGTGTGTGTGTGTGTGTGTGTGTGTGTGTGTGTGTGTGTGTGTGTGTGTGTGTTGGTTACGGTCACTGCGCATCTGATTGACTTGCTTTTATTTGCTCACATTACTACTTCTCATTAAATTATATGGAAATAATGTGTATATTTCTCCTCTCCCTCTCTCCTTCCTTCCTTCCTTCCTTCCTTCCTTCCTTTTTTTCTTTTCGTGCTTCTTGATGTGTATATTTCTTTCCTCCTTCCTTCCTTCCTTCCTTCCTTCCTTCCTTCTCTTTCTTATCGTGCTTTCTTCTTTCTGCCTCCACTTCTCGTTTATCTCTTTCCGCCTCCTCCTCCTCCTCCTCTTCTCTCTTTCTCCTCCACTATTAATCGTTCCACCTCCTCTTGTTCCTCTCCTCCTCCTCCCCTCAAGTTTATCTTTCCACCTCTCCTCTTTCCTCCTTCCCTCTCTCCTCTATCTCTTATTCCGCGTTTCTCCTTATTCTTCCTTTCTCTTCCTTTCTCTTCGTTTTATATATCTCTCCTCCATTTCCTCTTCTTTTTCTTGCCTATCTCTTTCTCTCCCTTCTCCTCCTCCTCCTCCTGTGTCTCTTTCCACCTCCTCTCCTTCAGTTTTCCTCTCTCTTCGCAATCTTTTTCTCTTCCTTCCTATTCCTTTTCTCTTTCCTCCTCTTACATCTCTTTCCACCCTTTCTCTCCCTTCATCTTTCTTAATTCTCCTCCACTATTTCCACCTTCTCCTCATCTATATCTTTCCACTTCTCTCTCGCTCCGCCTCCATCTCCTTCCACACTCTTTTTCTCTCTATTTCTTTTCCGTTCTTTCTCTTACTTCTTCACCCTCCCCTTCTTTCTCTTTCTCTCTCTCTCTCGCCGTTTTCTTTCACTCTTTTCTCATCCTCATCTTTATTTTTCCACTTCTCCCTCCCTCTGTGTATCTTTTCCCCTTCCTCCTCTTACTTCTCTCCCCACCTCATCTCCCTCTTCATTCTCTTTCACTGCTTCCACCACCTCCTTCTCCTCCTCCTCATCTATATCTTTCCACTTCTCTCCCCCCTCCGTCTCCCTCCACAGTCTTTGAGGCAACAGTACACGCTCTGAATATCCTCCTTGTGTTTCTTACCTCACTACTTTCCCACGCACGCAAGCTCCTTACACCCATACCCTCCCAGAAGCACACTCAGCACGCCATACCCACACCCCAACGCCCCAACCCACTTAGCCACTCAACCGCCCCACGCAATTACACTTCTCCACCACCAGCAGGCTGTCCAACACGCCACTCACTCCGCTGTCCACTGAAGCGTTCTACATATTGCATCCACAAGCGTCTTTAGTTAATTTAGGATATCCATGTATTCCTTCGTGTGTTTATTCATTTATCCACTTGTATCCACTTCTTCCACGTATCCACACTATAGTTTCAGCTATATTTTGTACTTATCCACACTCTCATCCACATAGCTTTTCTGCTTTCGACCTTATCCACCTCATTTTCTGTCCACCTCCGTTTTCTCCTGTCATTCCACTCTCTCCTTTCCTTATCTCTCCTATTCTCCACTTCTCTCCCCTCTCCTGGTCTCGTACATTCCTCTCCTCCCCTTCTCTCCCCTCTCCTGCTCTCACATACATTCCTTACTCTCTCTCTCTCTCTCTCTCTCTCTCTCTCTCTCTCTCTCTCTCTCTCTCTCTCTCTCTCTCTCTCTCTCTCTCTCTCTCTCTCTCTCTCTCTCTCTCTCTCTCTCTCTCTCTCTCTCATTTTCCATATTTCCTTCTCTCGTTTCCCTCCTCTCCCATTTTAGTATAGTTTCCTGTTCCTAATCTGTGCATCCTATTTCCTGTTCTCTTTTTCTCCTCTTCCTTCTTATCTTGTTGTTTCTTCTCTTCCTTGCTTCTTATTTTGTCTCCATTCCCATATTTTTTTCATTTAATTTCTGTTTTTACTCCTTCTCAAGTTCTCATCTTCGTTTCATGATCTTATCTTTTATCATGTTTTTTTCTTTTTTCCTCTTCTCTTTTGTCATGTTTTCTTTCCTCCATTACCTTCGTCTCCTCCTCCCCCCCTCTCTCTCTCTCTCTCCGTCTCTGTCCTTCGTTATTCTCATCTTTTATCATCATTTTCCATTCCCTTCCCTTCTTCGTCTTCTGCCCATTTTTTCACGTCCTCATCTCACATGCTCTGTCTTTCCCTTCTATTTTTGCATCCCGGCTTTTATCATCTATATACTTACCTCCTTTACTCTCATCTCAGTCTCTCTTCTGGCTCCTCTTCTCGCCACCCTCTCTCTACACTCTCTCTCCCTCACCCCACCCAGTGATCCGTGCATAGTGGCAGCCATAACACAGGGGTGAGTGGACAGGCGGTGAGGGGAGGGCGTTGCATCCCCCACAGGGCCGTGTTAGCTAGTACCCGTGACCCACATACTCACCTGCACACTAATTAACGTACCTGTGATTACCGCCTGGGAGATATTGCGGGTGCGTTTGGTCCTTTCGTTGCGTTGTGTATTGTTTTTGGTCTGTTTCTCTTTTAGGTTTGTTTGTTTTTCGTGCTGTGTTAGGTTAGGTTATGTTAGGTTAGGTTTCCGTGCTTGTTTTGGTGTTTGGCTCTTATCGTGCTGTGTTACGTTAGGTTAAGTTTGGTTAGGTTAGGTTAGGTTAGGTTAGGTTATGTTAGGTTAGGTTTCCGTGCTTGTTTTGGTGTTCGGCTCTCATCGTGCTGTGTTAGGTTAGGTTAGGTTAGGTTAAGTTAGGTTAGGTTTCCGCACTTAAATCTCTCTTTTTTCCTACCCTCCTATGTTCTCTCCTCTCTTTTTCGTCCTCTGTTCGATTCCTGATACTTCTCATTTACTGGTTCCTCCCTGCTCCTCCTCCTCCTCCTCCTCCTCCTCCTCCTCCTCCTCCTCCTCCTCCTCCTCCTCCTCCTCCTCTTCCTCCACCCGTTAGCCTTACATGGGTTCACTGCACATGTGTGTTTGACACTGTCAGGGGGGAGGGTGACTAGTGGCTGGTGTGGTGAGTTCTTTCTTTTTTCTTTTTTCTTTTTTTCTTGTTTGCGTTCGACTACGTTTGGCTTTTAATGTGTCATACGCTATTAAGTTGGATCTCAGAATGTGGCATGCGTTATGTGGGCTAGCGTGAGGGTGGCGGGGTGTCGCTAAAGGAACATGGACCCTCAGGCGACTCGGAAACAGCACGCTAAGCACACTGGGGGCCGTGGATGCACAGGGCGAGCAGCTGGGAACTGTTAAAGACGCCGAGATGAAATCAGCGCCGCGTCTCTCAGTGATATCATGTTCTTGCGATTGCTTGCTGCTGCCTTGGTGTCTTTGCTTTCATGTGTTTGTGCTTTAATGTTACTGATCCAATAAAAGTAAGAGGGGATTTTATCTTGTGGTATGTGTATCTAATTGGTTCTTGACATTTCTTTCTCTTTATTTCCAGCCTTGCTCTCTTTGCTTTCATTTAGTTATACTTTGCTATTGATCTGTTAAAAAAAACTAAGTGGGATCTCATACAATCTCTATCTAATTGCCTACTCATTGTTTTTTTTTTATTATTTTACTTCCATATATATATTAATAGAAAAAGTGTTACTAATTTAATATAATGAAGGTTAATAAATGATTCAGTATTCGTCCTATCGCTTACAAACTCGTCTTGCTTTATTACAATGCATTTACACCTCAATTATGTTACTAATCTATATACAAAACAGAGAATCTAATAAATATTCAGCCAGTCGCTTATAATAAGTTGCTTCTTACATTCATCTCTTAATAATATCACCGGCCTCGTAAAAAATATAAAGTAAATCTATTAAAGATAAGAGAAAAATTATAACTCGCTGAAAAAAGAACAGTATATTTCAGCGGAGGGTAAATAATAAACATTGGTAAGCCTTTAGGAACCTTCGTATTTTTAGCTGTGATATTTCAGACCACACACACACACACACACACACACACACACACACACACACACACACACACACACACACACACACACACACACACACACACACACACACACACACACACACACACACACACACACACACACACACACACACACACACACACACACACACCAGCCTCTACTCACTGACTCACTATCATTGATCGCTTGTAATGTCACCGTGCCGCATCACACCCATTCCTCCCCATCACTGGTTGACGCTAAGATGCTCCCCTCTTGCACCCTCCCTCTCCCTCTCTTCCTCAGTGACAGCCACCCTCACACCTCCAGTAGCTGTGAGAGGGTGGAGGGGGTGGAGGGAAGGGAGAGAAGGGGTAACATTCCGCTATACATTCATCACTTGAGCTCTCGTCTCTCGCTCTCCCCGTAAAATCGGATTATCTAGATGTCTGATTCATAACATTGCTAGATACTCGCTAGCCATGCGAATTAATGGCTGCAGTGGGTTTTTATCCTATTATTTCTGGAGTCAGTGATTCCATCCGTAGAAAATTGATTGTACGTGGCGTCGCTCTGGTGTTTGGCCCATTCACTTTTATTTATCTATTTATTTATTTATTTATTTTTATTTTTTTACTCTGGCGATGCAAGAGCAGCATTAGGAAACCGATTATTATTAGTAGTATTCGTTTTAGTGATAGCTTTAGTGTTATTTTATACCCCATGATGCTAAAAAAAAAAGCGTACAATCGGATATATTCTCATTGTTATACTATTAAATTGTATTCCACCTTTAATGTGAGTAGTAACGAAGCAAGGATAGCATTAGAGGACGTGTTAGTATTAGCATTTGTATTAATAATAGTACTAGTGTTATTTTATGTTCCCCTGATGCTAGGAAAGAGTGTACAGTGGGATATACTCTTCGTATTTATCCTATTAACTTGTATCCCGCCTTTAGCGTGATAGCAATGCAGGTGAACGCTCTATGATACTCCCAGGTAATGACACGCGCCGCTGAGGTGGAGGAGGCGCGGGGGTCGTGCTGCAATTAGCGCTGCCCTCGTTGCCTCTGCTGACTGCCCGGTGAACGTGAGTCTTTAGGCCAGCAGCCGGTGAAAGTGTTAATACTGCTACTACTACTACTGTTGCTGCTACTGCTGGTATTATTGCTAGTCCGCCGCCACTTACTATTACTACTACTACTACTACTACTACTACTACTACTACTACTACTACTACTACTACTACTACTACTACTACTACTACTACTACTACTACTACTACTACTACTTTTACTACTACTACTACTACTACTACTACTACTACTACTTGTGTGTGTGTGCGTGTGTGTGTGTGTGCGCGCGATCTATTTTTACTGTGGCGCTGTCGATAACGTGTCATTTCAGTTATTTATGCTTCAGTCGAAAATAACGAGGTATTTAACAACACGGCCGAGAGAGAGAGAGAGAGAGAGAGAGAGAGAGAGAGAGAGAGAGAGAGAGAGAGAGAGAGAGAGAGAGAGAGAATCGTCCTTGAAAATGTCCTTAACTTGCCTTTGGGTGGTAAGCACGATATTTATGACACCCCATAAATACACAAGTCCTCCCTACACTCTAGGCATGATTGATGAAGAAAACGGAGGAATTTTAGTGGCAGGAATTTGACTCGAGGTTCTTCTGCGGGTACAAAATCATCTGATTGTCTTACTTATTAGGTTTTGACGTCCATTGCTACTTATTATTTAATTTAGGACCTTCTCTGTTCCCTTGAGGACAGTAATTGTGTGTTGGCTCCGTTTTCTATTCGTCATGGATGCCTGCTCTGTCTCTCATCTCGTTTTCTTTCAAGTAGGCGGTAGTGAATGGGGGTGATTTTTCTTTTTGTGGAGGTTTAGTTTATTTACCTATTTATTTATTTATATATTTATTTATTTATATATTTATTTATTTGTTTGTTTGTTTATTTTATTTTTTGGTTGGTTGGTTGAGTTTTTGTTTTTGTGTGTTAGGTTTTTGTTGTTGTTGTTGTTGTTGTTGTTGTTGTTGTTGTTGTTGTTGTTACCATTATTATTATTATTATTATTATTATTATTATTATTATTATTATAATTATCATTATTATTATTATTAATAACAGCATCATTATTATTTTGAGATTTTGACCACAAGCTACAGCACACACACACACACACACACACACACACACACACACACACACACACACACACACACACACACACACACACACACACACACACACACACACACACACACACACCTCCACGGTTGAATAAGCAGAAATTCAGCCAAACGAGAGAGAGAGAGAGAGAGAGAGAGAGAGAGAGAGAGAGAGAGAGAGAGAGAGAGAGAGAGAGAGAGAGAGGAGAAAGAAAAAAAAAAAAAAAGCCAGCCTCAGACCAGTTTGGCTGTGGGGGAGTGACGGTCTGGACACAAAACGACTTCAGCTCAGTTGGAATTAAAACGAAATCCACTCGACTTTCATTCTATTCCTGGATTTTTCTCTCCCCCTTCACCCTCCTCGTCTTGCCTTGGCGTCCCTCGAGTTGTGCATTTGGTACCTTTTTTTCTTCTTTTTCCTTCCCTCCTTGCGTCCTCTGGTTAGCGTCAAAAGTATGCGGCTTTTTTCTGACTGATTCTCATCTTTTAGTTCATTATTTTTACGCATGTGTGTGTCTGTGTGAGTGTACGCGACCCACTTAATGACATGAGAAACTAAACGTGACTTGAATCCATTTGTTTTAAGTTGTCGGAGAAGAGAGAGAGAGAGAGAGAGAGAGAGAGAGAGAGAGAGAGAGAG
The DNA here is from genome assembly GCF_035594125.1 of Scylla paramamosain. Taxonomy (NCBI): domain Eukaryota; kingdom Metazoa; phylum Arthropoda; class Malacostraca; order Decapoda; family Portunidae; genus Scylla; species Scylla paramamosain. The sequence goes on along the minus strand of NC_087163.1, from coordinate 25,648,371 downwards.
AGAGAGAGAGAGAGAGAGAGAGAGAGAGAGAGAGAGAGAGAGAGAGAGAGCATGTACTTACCTATACTCACAACGAGGCCGAAAGAGACTCATGAATATTTAATAAAAGGCCCCGAATGGACTCCTCCGTCTTGATGGGCGAGCTGAGGATGACTCGGCGCCGAATGCACTCAGCCGGAGCCAATATCGCCATTGTTTCCACACAACAGAGTAAAAGCCAGGGACGGCAGCCTCTCAAAGGAGCGTCCCAAAGCAAATTTCTGACGGCAAAATTAATCTCCGGAGTAATGTCGAGAATGGAGGAGGTGGCGGCGGCGGTGATGGTGGTGGAAGAGGAGGTGGAGGAGTGGTGGTATTCGTGATGCAGGTGGTTTTGGGTGGTAGGAGCAACAGGATTTAAGGGTCCATTGTCCACCTGAGCGAGAGAGAGAGAGAGAGAGAGAGAGAGAGAGAGAGAGAGAGAGAGAGAGAGAGAGAGAGAGAGAGAGAGAGAGAGAGAGAGAGGAGTCAGTACCACATTATTTACCGATGCTCATTAGTTAGGGAGTTAATTACACTGTTGGTTTATTTTTCGACTAAAACGTTCGCCTTTTGTTTAGGGTCTTATGTCACCCTCCTCCTTTTCGTGCTCTTCCTCCTCCTCTTCGTCCTCTTCCTCCTCCTCTTCGTCCTCTTCCTCATCATCTTCGTCCTCTTTCTCTTTGTGTGTCTTTAACCCAAGAAAGCTTAATAACTCTCCACCTTCCATGTACCAGCCTTCTCGCCACGGTCGCCTGCCTTTCTACTGGCGCAAAGTAACCAATACGAACCTCACAGTACCTCTTAGAGTCCTATTTTTCTCTTTCCTCGGGGCTTTACGCTTGGACGCTATGGCCCTTGGGTTCACGTGGCCCTTTCTCCCTCTCGCCCATTAGCTTCGGGATTAATAGGTCATAGGGTGAGGCCATGGGGTCATTACGAACTGACCTCCACGCACCATCGCTCTCGTTCACTCGTGTCATCTCCCGTTACCATCCCTCATAACTTGACCCGTTTGCTGGTAACAATAATAGTAGTAGGGGTGGTGGTGGTGGTGGTGGTGGTGGTGGGTAAAAACAGAAATAGCCAACCAAATACGAAAGAGAAATACGAACCAAAAGTTAATATTTATTTACCCGGATTGGAAAGTTCGAAGCTGTCCCGTCGTTCCGTCTCGGTGGTTTTCCGACACGGGTTCGAATCCTCAGATGTCACTTTCAGTCTTCCTCCGTCTCCCCTTCCCCCACAACCCCACAACCGCCTCCCCTAGCCCCTCCCTAATGCCTCTTAATGCAGCCAGACAGACAGACGGACAGCAACACGCGGGGCACAATGGCGGCTTTGAATACGTGAATATATAACAAAAAAACATTCTCACAAATGCAAAATAATTCTTAACCGGGCCATGGCAGTCCACCGGTGCTTATTGTGGGAGTGAGGGGCGAGACAGACGAACAGACAGACAGATAGACGGTAGGTAGGCAGAGGGATAGATAAACAGTGGGCAGACAGATGGATAGACGGTTAGTAGATAAATGAATAGACTGGTGGTTTGACATACAGATAGACAGATGAATAGATGATTGGTGAGTTAACGGTTAGAAAAAATAGTCATAAATAAACAGATAAAAGGACAGATAGACGGACGATAGATGGATAAACAGGTGAATAGAGAGAGGGATAGATAAATGGATAAACAGGAATAGGCGGATATATAGATGAACAGATGATTGAGGGAACAGATGCGCGGGTAGATAGACAGACGGAAAGACCAATAGACAGATAGACAATTGTGGCTTAGCGCTGATGTGTGTCAAGATGAAAAAAGTGACCGTAAGTGAATGGAAAGGAAATAAAGAGCAAAAAAAAGAGGAGTTATGTAATAAGTGTGTTAAGTAGAAGGGGCTGCGTTCTCCAGATTAATGTGACGGAACAGAAAGTAGAGAGGGAAGTGAGAGGAGAAATATTTATGAACAAATGATAACTAATGGCTGTGCTGCGTCATGTTACAGGGAGACAAGTGACACGAAAGCTTAACAGAATGAAAATGTGAGAGGAATTGTTGAAGTTATAAATAGTGGTGGTCTTTGTCATGTAGAGAAAATAAAGGAGAAATGAAGTGAAGACCTGAGGGTATGAAATTTAATATAATAATGGAAGATAAGGATGTCAGCGTTAAGTAATGGAGGGAGTGAAAAGTAATGACGGTGAGGAACAGAAAATTAAATAAATAAATAAATAAATAAATAAATAAATAAATAAATAAAAATAATAATAATAGAAAGAAAAGAAAAAAGAAATTAAGCATCGGTCAAGCACTGCTCACTTTCTCCTCAATAAGATAAAAAATGATAATAAAGCAAAAAGAAAGAAGAAAGAAAGACGTAACTCACAACACCCACAATAAAGATTAGTCAAGCGAGGTCTTAAATACGTACCAGCATTTCGAAACCAATAATAACGGGTGTAAAAAAAAAAAAAAGAAAACCCCGCACGAGACACAAAGGCAGGCAGGAACAAAAGCATGCAAGCAGGCAACCAACCCCACGTGTAGTGCAGCCGCAGCGCACCAATAACCAGCACAATATTTACAGCACCAGCAGCAAGCAGCGCCACCAGCGGGGATGCACAAAAACAGACGCGGCGAGAGCGGTCTCCATTTATTAGTGCGATAGCAGGCAGACCCCCGAAGAGAAAATCCAACATGGCTACGCGGCGCTGAGAGGAGGACGCTCATTATAATAAAGATAAGGACGCTTCCTCGACGCCGCCCGGCAGATAACACCAGAAGATAGCGCCGCCCCTGCTGCCGTGACGGACTTATCTGGGGACGTGATAACAGCAGACGGCCAGCAGCATTATCCGTCAAAAAAACTGGATTTGTCTGGGACGCGCAAACTCAGGGATAGTGCAGAGAAGCGTGAGAAATGACCGCTGGCTGGCTGGCTGGGGCTCTGGCTGGCTATAACTGGCAGGCCCGACTCGCCCCAATACCCTCCCATGATCTCCGTTTTCTTTCTGTCCGTCTCTCTCTCTCGCTCTCTCTGTCTCCGTTTTCCAAGGGCATCATGTACATCTTTATCCTGTTGGCCTTTAATTTATGCTTTATTTGCCCGGTTTTTTTTTTTTTTTTTTTTTTTTTTTTTTTTGCCTCCTTCTCCTCCGGGTTAATGCAGTGCAGTTTCGGCGGCGTAATAAAGGCGAGCGTCTTTTAATTGGACGCAGGCAGACTGACTGGGTTAGTGCGCGAGGGAGTGACGCGGGGGTTGGCAACACTAGACACGTGACGGGCGCTCGTGGACCTCTCAAGTTTCGCGTCAAATCCTACTCACTTCCGCCCTTCTCTCCCCCTCTCCTCCCCTCACCCTCCCACCCTCCCTCTCTCTTTCTTTCTCTCTTCCCTCTTTCCCTTCATTACTGAGCCAGGACGCTTTGTGCATTTCCTCTCCTCATTTTTTTTCCCCTTGTCTTGCCTCGTGTTACCGTCATTCATTTTTTTTATTTTTTTTATTATTATTTGAAGGATATTACTGTTATTATTAATAGTTGTTTGTTGTTGGTGTTAGTGTTGGTGTTGGTAGTAGTAGTAGTAGTAGTAGTAGTAGTAGTAGTAGTAGTAGTAGTAGTAGTAGTAGTAGAAATAACAAGAATTAACTCTCATTTATCTATTTATTCATCTCTTTATTTACCTTTTGCTGTTGTTGTTACACTTTCCGTTGTAAACACAAAAAAAAATCGCTATCATCATCAGCATCAGCAGCCTCACTATAAGCAGCAACGGAGCTCGTTACCAAGAACTAATTTTAATGAGATATTCAAATAGTGCATAATTCCTCCACGTCAGATGTGTGTGTGTGTGTGTGTGTGTGTGTGTGTGTGTGTGTATTCATGGCTTTGTACCCAGAGAGAGAGAGAGAGAGAGAGAGAGAGAGAGAGAGAGAGAAAATAGGAAATAATAATAAGAATATGATTAAACTCGTTCAATTAGCGTAACAACAACAACAACAACAACAACAACAACAACGACAGCGACACAGGCTAATATTAATCCTCTCATGATCTACAACAACATTGATTAAATTTTCAAGTATTGTTAAGATGCTCAGCTGTCTATATATTCCCCAGTTTAATTTTCTCTCCCTTGATCAATATATAGAAGCTCTAAAGGCCTCCCTCCCCTTTATTCTCCTCCCAATCCCCCTCCTCTCCTCCTCTTCCTCTTCCTTCCTCTCCCCCCATCCCATTCCCGCTCCCTTGTGACGCGGCTGTCAGTAGGTAACAATAAAGGAAGGGGAGGGGAAGGGGAGGGGGTGAAGGGAGGTCGCGTGCGTAAATATTAAGCTATAAATTATATGAATCTGCCTGTGTGTGTGTGTGTGTGTGTGTGTGTGTGTGTGTGTGTGTGTGTGTGTGTGTGTGTGTGTGTGTGTGTGTGTTTCAAATGCCAAGGCTATTATCGCTTTTAAAACTGCAAGAAGGAAGGCTGGTAGAGAGAGAGAGAGAGAGAGAGAGAGAGAGAGAGAGAGAGAGAGAGAGAGAGAGAGAGAGAGAGAGAGAGAGAGGGAGAGTTATCATATATTAAAACTAGATTGACATGGTCTCTTCAATTTCAATCTACAATTTCCTTCATCTGTCTCTTAATTCTCTTCTCTCCCTCTCTCTACCTGCGCTTCTCTCACGCTCTTTATTTATTTTTTTTATCGCTCATTTTCTTGTCAAAAGTTTCCGCGCACTTTGAGTTTCGGTTTTGGAAGCTTCTGAAGAAGTTACCATTATCTCGTCCGCCTTACTGATTGCCGTCATTTGTTCCTGCTCATTTACATTTCACGATCAACTGACTCCTATGCATGTTTCACCTTCCCTCAGTATTTTAACATTCTATTCTATTCCATCCCCGTGTTTCGTGCCTCGTCCTCTTAATGTCGACGCATCTGGAAGTAAAATGTCAAATGGTGCTCTTTTACTTACGCTCCTCCATTGTTTGTTTCTCTTTTTTCATTTGTTAGTAATTGTCTGTTGTTGTGGTTTAATTTTTTATTGTCTCAAAATTTCTAAACTATTTTATTTGGAGTAAAAGGAGGATGACCGAGGGAGGGATGACGCAAGGGAAAGGTAAAGAAAAATAGAGAGGCAAGTTTAGTTGCATATGTTATTAAGAGTCATTCCTCATGGTTTGGTTTTAAATTGTGTGTCTAAACGTTTTATCCATGTGTGCGTAAAGGCTTAAGAGAGAGATGACACTAAGGAAACAAATAAAGGAAAATAAAGGAAAGTTAGTTTAGTTGCCGTTTTCTCTTTCCCTACGAAAAAAAAAAAACTAGTAAAAAAGGTTCCAGTTTGGGTTCCTCGTGATGTCTGCTTTCCTTCCATTCATGTTTTTCAGGAAGGGTTTTAGCAAATATATCACTTGTCTCCTCATCTCAGGCTTTACTTCCGAGTGAATTCCGTAAAAAAAAAGTTGCATTTCAGTTTATTTTTTGCTCTCTCCATTCATAATCGCAACGAACTTTACTATTTAATGTCTTTACTTGTATATCTTTCTCGTCTCATACTTCACTTGCAAATCAGCTTCTATTCAATCCTACGCTCATTTTCATCTCTGTCTTCTCTCCATCTTCGCATTCCAGGATTAACTTTTACAAATCACATGACTCCTCCCCCTCCTCCCTGTCCTCTCCTTCAGCCATATGCTCATCTGATCAGCGTCTCGAGTGGTGCATGGGATAATCAGCGTAATATGTCACGCTTCCAGACTCTCGTCCCCACACCGCACACCGCCCAGCTGCCCGCCCGCCTCACCGCCCTCTCAGCTGCCGCGCCTCAACCACGTCCAATAACTCACTCATTTCAGCGCTTATCCTTGCCCTGGACCATTTTAAACTCACGGTATCTATTCACAAACACCTAAGTCCAGGGTTAAGCGTCGTTGTGATACTCGTTAAGGATTTTTTTAAAGGGTTTTCAGTGATTTACTCTTAGTGTTTACGTTTGGCGAGGGTAATAGGTTAAGTTGGCAACGCTGTGTGATGCGTGATTGGTCGCCCCATTGTTGTTGTGCCGAGGCAAGAATGGGATCCTGTTTTTGCGTCAGGTTGTGTCCCGTTTGGCGCGCCGCTCCAGGTACCCGCTCTTTTTTTGCCGCCAAGCACAGGACCCGATTATCCCGCCGATTTGAGATCTGATTTGTCGGGCGTGATGGGGACACAAACCGTACTCAAACGCTCTGCTGTCTCACCACGACTATTTTTAAAGGCCAAATAGATGATGAGACGGGTTCTGAAGAGCGTTTCTCCTTTTAATAATGTAGAAAGCTTGTTAATCTGTCTCTAGGACCATAAAAACACCATTAAAAACCAGTCACTTCAACTAGAGCCTTTTGAAAATTGTGGAGGAGGCGGCGCAGAGGTGTTTCAGAATACGGTCCACAGAGGCGGCCTGTTGACTTTGTGAGGTTGGTGGATGGGATCAATTTGTTGTCCTCCCCCATTGATGCTGAGGGACTCGAACGGGCGGTGTTTTAGAATTAGTACTAGTTTTTTCTTCTTTTTCTTGCTGGTAGGTTAGTATGTATCATTCTGCTGCTGCTGCTGCTGGTGCTGGTTTTATTGGGTGGTCGTATTAGATTTAGTGGTGGTTTTAGTAGTAGATGTTCGTGTTAGACTTGTTAATGCTAGTGCTGTTAACTACTACTACTACTACTACTACTACTACTACTACTACTACTACTACTACTACTACTGCTGCTGCTACTGCTACTACTATTGCTGCTGCTACTACTATCCTATCTCTTTTAGTATAAGTTAGTGTAAAATATTGTGTAATCAAACAACTTAAAAAGAAGTTTAGAATCTACTGCTTTTGTCATTCTTCCCACCACTACTACTACTACTACTACTACTACTACTACTACTACTACTACTACTATCCTATCTCAGTACAAGTTAGTGTAAAAATAACGTAATCAAACTATTTAGAAAGGACCTTTGGAATCTGCTACTGTGTTACTTTCTACTACTACTACTACTACTACTACTACTACTACTACTACTACTACTACTACTACTACTACTACTACTACTACTATTACTACTGCTGCTGTTACTGTTAGGCTGCCTCTCCTTCTCCACCTCCTCCTCATGACAGCGGAGGTTGGTGTCCTCTCCTCTGCCACTCGCCATAACCAGTTCTATTGTTTCCCTTGCTCCCCGCGCTGGTAACACTGGGTTGAGAACTCGCCCGGTCGCCCACTCACTCACACTCGTTCCTCTCCTCCCTCTCCCTCTCCCTCCCCCCTCCAGCGTTGATGCAGGGCCGAGGGGGCGTGTATAGCAATATTATTACCTTCTGAGAGACCAGTTAAGGCAGTTCCGGATGCAGGATGCGGGTGTGACCGGCGCCGAATAAAGCCAAATTGTTGGTCTTTGGTGTAATAAAGGCTTCTAGGGATGTAATGCGGCGTGAAGCTTTGTGATTTTCGTATAATACCGTTTGTGCTACTTTGTGTCTTTCAATTGTGGTGGTAAAATGTGGACGAAAGCTGTTCTGGGTGCTTCTCTCGTTCGTAGGAAGGTGGCGCCAGCAGCTTCTAAGAAAGTCATGTGAAGGAGTCCAGAGTAATTGGTGGTTCCATTTGTAGTTATAAGATGTGGACGAAAGGTTGTTCTCTGGGTGTGTTTCTCTTGATTTACGTTCCTAGGAAGGGTTATGGGGGGTCGGGGCAAGAGCTACCAAGAAAGTATTGTTTAATGTCCCGAGTAATTGGTGCTCCTCAAAAAGCTAAGTAAGGTTTTGGGGTTGCTTTAAGACTGTCGATTCTATTCATAAATGTACACGTAAAGTAGTCTGGATTTCTTGTTCTCTTGCGTTTAAAGAAAGCTTAAGCGTGCAAGGAGCTAAAGGAAATTATAGGAATGCTTGTTACAACTCCATTTCCCTTTAAAAATTGAGTAGAAGAAGGGTTACAGTCTTAATTATTAGGATCTTAGAAGTATCCTGCAGGTTCTGATCCTATAAGTTTCTATCCTGAAGATGTTAAGTAGAGTAAGAAAAGTACCTTGATCCTGCAACTGTTCTCTTTGGGCTCAAGTCCAAGGGGTAGATCTAAAGATGAAATGCAGGTTAAAAAACAAGGAGACCAATCTTATTAATAGAATCCTACAAGTATCTTTCATCTTCAGATCCCATGAACAATTCTAGATCTGGCAGGTGGAGTGGGAAAGGTATCCAATCTCATTAAAACCCTTTCACTGCGACATACAGCAGTTCACACCACTAAGAGCAGTGCATGAATCTTTATAAACATCTACAAGAGAGAGAGAGAGAGAGAGAGAGAGAGGAGAGAGAGAGAGAGAGAGAGAGAGAGAGGAGAGAGAGAGAGAGAGAGAGAGAGAGAGAGAGGTGATGAAAAAGAAAAGATTTTACTATTTCTGGCTACCACGATGCCTGGAGGTGAGTGTGGCGCAAGAAAAAAAAAAAAAAAAACGTGGTCAGAGGGGGATTAGTAATTAATGAATGACCAAAGTATCAGTGAAATTTTAATAGAATCATACAAGCATCCTTTAGTTTCAATTCCCAAGAGCAGATGCAGATCTAGTAGGTGGAGCGGCACAGTCCAATCTTACCAACCCTTTCATTGCGGTGCCCAACGATTCCCAGCGAAACAGCCACAACGCAAGATCTTTTACAAGCACCTATAGCAATTAAAAGATGGATTAAAAGATAAAAGAGCTTTGCAGTGTCTAACCTGTGCAATATCCAAACGTGTAGAACGAAGGGAAGGTATTTCAGAGTGGTTAGTTAATGAAAGGTGCACCAATAGCAGTCAGGGCTTAAGAGTCTCCCATGAGCATCCTTCAGTACCAAATCGAATGCGCTCTCCTGGGTATCCTGCAGCTCTGTTTGTCTGTGGGCGTAGGGCGTGGGAGTCCTTAGCGTGCGAGGGAGCGATGGCTGGTGTGATAATCGGCGGGCGTTTGGCTCGTGATGATGAATTATTGCAGCCTAACCAAGCATTAAGCATGAAGCGCTGTTAATATAACCTTGGCACAAACCCTTATCGCCAGCTCTCATCGCGGCCAGAAATCATTGTAGCTCCGTTTTCTGTTTTTGTCTTGAGTGGTGTTGTGTAGTGCAGTCTCCCCTCCCTGCGATCTGTATCTCTCCGCCGCGTCGCTCGCCAAACAATGATGAAAATGGAAAGGATAGGTGGTAACAGTGGTAGTGGAGGTTGGGACTAGTGCGCATTCTCTAAACAATATAATAATGATAATAAAAGTGGTAATAGGAAAATGATAAAAAGATAAATGAATAGTAGTGATGGTTGTAGTAGTATGTATTCTTTAAAAAACACACACACACACACACACACACACACACACACACACACACACACACACACACACACACACACACACACACACACACACACACACACACACACACACACACGGGGTACACTTGCAGATTGGTGATTGTGATGGTCGATGATGGTGATTGGCAGTGATGGTGACGGGGTGACGGGGCGGCAAGGGGCGTCACGCTGGGTGGAGAGGCGGGGTGACGGGCTGTGACGGGGAGAGAGAGAGAGAAAGAGAGGCGCGAGTTAATCCGATTATTGCTATTATTGTTTATTATTATTGCGTTTGTTAAAAGTATCGTTGTTTTTGTTGTTATTGTGGTTGTTTTTGGCAGTTTTTTTGTTACAGCTACAGATTTAACAACTATAACTACTACTACTACTACTACTACTACTACTACTACTACTTATAATAATAGTAATACCTAACACACACACACACACACACACACACACACACACACACACACAGAGAGAGAGAGAGAGAGAGAGAGAGAGAGAGAGAGAGAGAGAGAGAGAGAGAGAGAGAGAGAGAGAGAGAGAGAGAGAAGAGAGAGAGAGAGAGATTATTCCAGGATACATTATTATAAAACTTGTCTAAATGTTGAGTGAATCCTCCCTCTCTCCTTCCCTCTCTCTCTCTCTCTCTCTCTCTCTCTCTCGTCTCTCTCTCTCTCTCTCGTCATCTCTCTCTCTCTCTCTCTCTCTCTCTCTCTCTCTCTCTCTCTCTCTCTCTCTCTCTCTCTCTCTCTCGTCTCTCTCTCTCTCTCTCCCCTCACCTTCCGAGAGAGGAGTGTCATGAGCGAGGCAGCCGAGTTGCTATTAGCACGCGAACTGAAGTCACAAAGAAAACAAAGAAAAAAAGAACTTTCATAGGAACTCGTTTACTGCCCCATAATTCATTGGTTTTACTCATCCATCCTGAACAAGAGAGACCTTCGTGAGGGAGAGAGGGAGAGGGCGAGGGACAGAAAGGAAAGGGAAGGGAAGGGAAGGGAAGGGTGTGTGTCGGGAAAGATATAGAGAGAGGGAGGGAGAGGAAGGGAGAAAGGGACCGAAGGGAAGGGAATGCTGTCTGTCTGTCTGTGTGTGTGTATGTGTATGTGGGTGTGTATGTATGTATGTGTGTGTGTTCAGGAAATATCTTAGTGCTGACAAGTGTTTCCTGATCTCTGAAGCTCGTAGTATTTTGTTACAATGGGTGTAAGAGAGAGTCATTGTGTGTGTGTGTGTGTGTGTGTGTGTGTGTGTGTGTGTGTGTGTGTGTGTGTGTGTGTGTGTGTTTGTTCTCTATCCCTTCATTTTCCTATTACCTTCAAATGTACTTGGAAGTGTAAACTGGAGAATACTGATGATGGTGGTTGGGGAGGTGACAGAAAAGGGAAGATGAGTAAGAAGTAATAGAAAAATCGAGAAAAGGATAAAGGGATGGAAATGAAACAGGAAGGGAAAGGATATAGAAAGAAGAGAAGAGAAAAGGGAAGTGGAACAAAGGACATGTAGAGAAGAAGAAGTGAGGAAGAGCACAGGAAGGAAAGAGAAGGCATGAAGAAAAGAGAAAGAAAAGATAAACAGAAAACTAATAAATAAATAAATAAACATATTAATAATGAGATGTCAAGCTACCTGATACGTGTAGAGAGAGAGAGAGAGAGAGAGAGAGAGAGAGAGAGAGAGAGAGAGAGAGAGCGAGAGAGAGAGCGAGAGAGAGAGAGATGAAAACAATATCCCTTCTTGCCAAGTCTGAAGGCAGGGCAATGCGTCACAAGAGTCATGCATATGGAACAAGGTAGGGATAGATTGAAGAAAGATGGAATATCGAAAACCCGCGGATAGAAAGAAAAGACGAAGGAGGAAGAGGAATAAGAGACGAAGGAGGAGAAGGAGGAGGAGGAGATAGGCAAAGAATCTGACCACAATAAACACTGCAATGTATCTAGACTGGAGTGATGATGGTGATGAAGAGAAGGAAGGAAGATGGGGGAGATGAATGAAGAGACTGAGTGGGAGGTGATGACGGCCGTGGAAAGTGGAGTTAGATGAAAGTGGACTAGAGTGACGGGTTAAAGGTGAATGGGAGGAGTGGCTGGTAGTGAGAGGTGGAGGAGGATTAAAATGTGGAGGGAATGAATAAGTAGGGTAAGTGGGTTGAGTTAGTGTGTGCGTAGGTAGATGACATGTGGATGAGAGAGAGAGAGAGGATCGTGTGAATAAGAAATGATAATGAACTGGAGAGGCTGAAAAGTGAGAAAGTGGACGATTGAGTGGGTGGTGATGAATAGGTGGAGTTAGTGTTTGTACGTGGATAAAATGTGGATAAGAGAGGAGAAGAGAGAGAGAGAGAGAGTGTAGATCGCGTGAATAAGAGGTGGTAATGAGTGGGAGAGACAGAAGCTGGTATGAAAGTAAATGTGTGGGCGTGAGTGGGAGAAGACAGTGAGTGTATAAGAGAGATAGAGAATGATGAAAGTAAAATAATGAATGGGTGAGGATGAGCAGAAGCTGATAGTGATTGTGAGAGAGACAGAGGAGAATGAAAATGAACTAGTAAACGTGTAAGGATGATTGTGATATGATGGTGAGTGAAGGAGAGAGAGAGAGAGAGAGAAAAAAAAAGTGTATATATTGAGTAAGAGGTAAAAGTATAAAAGTGAACTAGACTGAGTGGATGGGAGTGAATGAGAGAGTGAAATATGAGAGATAAAGATGAAAATGAACTAACGTATGGGCAAGAGTGAATGGGAGGTGATAGTGACTAAGGAAGAGAGAGATTTAGCATGAAAGTGAACTAGTGACTGAGCGGGAGTGAGCGGGAGGTAATGGGCACTGGGGGAGCCTAGGAGGTGGGTGGTGAAAGCTGGGAGTGAGTGCTGGGAGGGGGTGCAAGGTGAGAGCACGTAAGGAAGGACACGCCTCAATACGAATGGTAAATAATGGGTATAATTATTGCATTGTGGCTTGGAGCGTGCGCCCTTAATGGAGGCGGAAGATGGAGTGAGTCTTTAAGATTAGCAAAGAAATAAGCCATTAACATTTGTAATATAAGGTTTCTTTTCGTTTTTTTTTTTTTTTTTTTTTTTTTTTTTTTTTTTTTTTTAGCTGTCTTGAAATGGGTACTTTTATTTTCGTTGATTTCTTTTCCTTCTTTCCTTTCTTTTCTTTCTTGTTGTTGTTGCTATTCTTATTCTTGTTCTTCTTGTCGTTCTTGTTCTTGCTCTTCTACCTCCTCCACCACCACCATCACCACCATCTGCACTACCACCTCTAATTCCACTTTCTCCTCCTCCTTTTCTTAATAAGCCCTCTCATCTCCACGCCATCCTCCTCCTCCTCCTCCTCTTCCTCCTGCTCCTCCTGCTCAATCTTTTATACCTAGTAATAATAATAATAATAACACACCGTAACATAACAGATACACACGCCCTCCCCCTGACTTTCTAATCCAGCTACCTGTCTACACCTGTCCACTTAAACCTTACTTTTATGTTCTCTTCCTCACTTAAACACTTATGACTTTAAGAGAGGAAACGAGACCTCACTTAATACACTACAATACTCCATACATTATTACTGTACTGTTCCCTCCCTCTTTCTGTTCTTCATTATTATTATTATTTTTTTTTTAATGTAAGAGGGGCACTGGCCAAGGGCAAAGAAAAGAACGAAAAAAAAAAACTGAAGTGCCAGTCCTTAATTAAAGAAAGGTCAAAAGGATTCACCTAAAAATTGGAGGATAGGTGTCTTGAAACCTCCCTCCCCCTCTCGAGAGTTTAAGTCATAGGAAAGAGGAAATACAGAAGCAGGCAGGGAGTTCCATAGTCTACCAGGAAAAGGGATGAAAGATTAAGAATACTGGTTAACTCCTGCATTAGAGAGATGGACATATGGAAGGAGGAAACACAGAAGCAGGCAGGAAAAGGGATGAAAGATTTAGAATACTAGTTAACTCCTGCATTAGAGAGATGGACACAGGAAGGAAATAGAGGAGCAGGCAGGGAGTTCCATAGTTTACCAGGAAAAGGAATGAAAGATTAAGAATACTGGTTAACTCCTGTATTAGAGAGATGAACACAGGAATGCATTACAGAAGCAGGCAGAGAGTTCCAGAGTTTATCAGAAAAGCGGATGAATGGTTGAGAATACTGTCTGCGTGGGTTGAAGCTAAGGGGTAACTAAATAATACTTCCATCAGGCGAGTGGCGCTTCTGGCAATGACAATAACAATCCGGTTGGTTCACTACGGTTGGGAAATAGACAAGACGGAAGGGAAAGACTCAACTCGTCCCGCTTTTTCCCTCTATTTTATGGTTTCCCTTCTTCCTCCTCCTCCTCCTCCTCCTCCTCCTCCTCCTCCTCCTCCTCCTCCTCCTCCTCCTCCTCCTCCTCCTCCTCCTCTTCCCTCTCTTTTTTTTTCCATTTTCTTTTCCGTTTTCCAATTATCCTTATTTTTCGTTCTGTTCTCGTTTCTCATTCGTGTGTTTTTGTTGTTTTCTTCTTTCTCTATCTCATTTCCTTGTCTCGTTCGTTTTATTTGTATTGTGGTTATTGGTTCTCTCCTCCTCTTCCTCTTCTTCCTTTTCCTTTACCTGTATTTTCTCCTTTCGTCTTTGTCTTTCACATTCTTCCTTCTTCTCTTCCTACTGGTCTTTGTTTTCTTCTTTCTTCCGCGTCTCTTTCTATCTCTCCTTACTTCTCTTCCTTCTATTCTTTCTTTTCCTTCCTTCTTCCTTTACGTTTATTTTTCATCGTGCTTCCTGCTTCTCCTTCTCCATTCCTTCTTTATTTTCTTTCCTTCATCCACGTTTGTTTCTCATCCTCTCTCTCTCTCTCTCTCTCTTCTCTTGTTCTGTTGCTTCTTCCATTTCGTTGCGTCTGGCCTTTCATTTTCTTGATTCTCTTTTCTTCCCTGCTTTGTTGTTTATATTTTACTTCCTTCCTGTTTCCTTTTTTTATGCCTTTTAAACAGTTTCCTTCTTTGTTTTGGTATTTCATCCTCCTTTCATTTCCTTCTTTCTCCTGCTGCTCCTCCTTCCTCTCTGCTTCTGTTTCTTCCCTCCCTTCTCGTCCACCTTTCACCTCTTCTCTTTTTTTCATTCTCTCTCTCTCTCTTCTCCCTCCGTCTCCTCAGTTTTCTGTTCGCGCCGCCTAATCCAGTTTTCATTACTAACAATTCTGCGGCCGGTCAGTCCACCAATCACAGAGAGTTGTGATATTACGTCATAAACTTAAAAGCCAATCAGTGAGACGCAAGTTACGGGATCTTTTCTCCCCCCCCCATCTCTCTCACTCTCTCTCTCCCCCGTCTCTTTTTGTTTTTACACTCTCCCAAAGCTCTCCCTCTCCCTCTCCCTCTCTCTTCTCTCCCAGCCACCCAGCCAGCTATTCACTCCACACGCTTCCATTTTTATGCATCACCCGTAAAATAATGAAATGGGTAACATGTATCTGTCTACCTATCTACCAACCAACCATCCTGTACCTGTCTACCTGTCCATCCCTTCCTCCCTGTATCTCACCAGCGCCCCTACCTGTCCCTTCCCTACCTGTATGAAAAAAGGTATACAGTACACATACCTTGATAACGAAACAAATAACAAAGGCCATCACCGTAGCTAGTTTACACCTGCGCCAGCCAATAAAAATCGACCCCCCCTCCCTTACGTCACCGCTACGCAAACCAATCAGCTTTAGCGAGGCAATTTGCGGCGACCAATCAGAGCCCGGGAAAGATGGATGGGGGAGCCTCAGGTGCGGGCGCGGCGGCGGGGGCTTAGGAAGGGGGGAAACTGGGCTTAATATATACTTAAGAGGCTTAGTAAGGCTTGCAAAACGAGGGAGCGGCAGAGGGGGAAGGAAGGAAGGAAGGAAGGATGGATGGATGGAAGCTGTTGGTTCAGGGGATGTATGGGTGCTGAGAGAGAAGAGAGAGAGAGAGAAGGAGAGAGAGAGAGAGAGGAGAGAGAGAGAGAGAGAGAGAGAGAGAGAGAGAGAGAGAGAACCAGGTAAACATGGGATTAGACAACCAGATAGACAGGCAGACAGATAGACAAACAAACAAACAAAACAAACAGACAAACGGAGAGAGAGAGAAAAAGAGAAACAAAAAGAGAGAGGAACCAATAAACAGAGAAAACAAACGAACACACCAGAGAGAGAGAGAGAGAGAGAGAGAGAGAGAGAGAGAGAGAGAGAGAGAGAGAGAGAGAGAGAGAGAGCAGCTTCAAAACAATACCTCCCACACACAATCCAATAGGTATTACATATTTTAAGTGTCCAATGTTATGATCCAGATTTATTTAAAGCCCCCACGGACGGGTTTTCCATTTATTCATTATTCAATCAATGCCCCGCCACGTGCGTGCTATCGGCGTGCCTTTTACGTACAACTGCAACGCCGTTATGATTAATAAAAGCCGTGTGATTAAGTATGTACTGTCCGCTCTGGAATTTATATCATCTCTATTATGGGCATTTTCAATTCAGATGTGCTTTTTTTTATTTTTTTTTTATTGTTTATTTATTTATTTTTTTTCTGGGTAGGTACGGTTGGGTTGGGTTTTTGGTAATTTGTTGATTTTTTTTTTTGTGGGTTGTTTGTTTGTTTGTTGTTTGGCATTAGTGGTTGTTGTTGTTGTTGTAGTTGTTGTTGTTGTTGTTGTTGTTGTTGTTATCATCATTATCATCATTATCATTACTACTACTACTACTACTACTACTACTACTACTACTACTACTACTACTACTACTACTACTACTACTACTACTACCACCACAGCCACTATCATTACCGTTATCATTCTTGTATGTAAAAAGCTCCTAATTATCTTCGAGAACTCAAAAATCAAAGGAAAAACAAAAGGTAGATTGAAATAAACAATTTTGTACTGGGGAGAGAGAGAGAGAGAGAGAGAGAGAGAGAGAGAGAGAGAGAGAGAGAGAGAGAGAGAGAGAGAGAGAGAGAGAGAGAGAGAGAGGTAAAGTACAAATCGCTGTGACGTAGTACATATCAGTACTCGTAGAAACAAAGGCAGGATATTACAAGCTTTGTTACTGTAGATTGCAGAGAGAGAGAGAGAGAGAGAGAGAGAGAGAGAGAGAGAGAGAGAGAGAGAGAGAGAGAGAGAGAGAGAGAGAAATTAACAAAGAAAAAAATAACACAAACAACATATGATACCTTACAACACACAATAAACACAAACTGCACTAAATAAACAAAATCACAAACACAAAATCACACAAAAAAAGAGAAACAAAACAACAACAACAACAACAACAACAACAACATCAACAACTCAGAGGCAATGTGTAAATATATACGCACCAAATAAACAGAGGCTCAGTTTAAATGGACAGCGACGTGTGAATATAAATCAAGGAACACACAAGGAAGGGAAGCCACGTGTGTACAGTGAACCATTATGGATGTGGATGCTGGTTTAGTGCATGTACATCCACGGCATCCATCCACACAATCTCCACTCTCGCTATGCAGGGTGGAGTGGGGAATGTGATAGAGTGGAAATGGAATAGGACGTGTGGATGAATATATGGAGATAGGAACGTACACAGACACACACACACACACACACACACACACACACACACACACACACACACACACACACACACACACACACACACACACACACACACACACACACACACACACACACACACAAGATCAGATACAGAGAGACTGCAGTGGATGCAAAAAAAGTGACAGACGAGCACAGTAAGGGAGGTGTTCAAGGCAACGGTGCTCAGGTGCCTGGAGGAGGATGGTATCCCGTCCTTGCATTCAATTATACTCCTGAAGATGAACACAATAAAACCCTACTCATTACTACCTACACTTGCTGGGAGAGTGGACTAATATATCCCTTGTCTGTGCGCGTGTGAGGGAGAGGGAGAGGGAGAGAGAGGGTGAGGTGGGATCAGCTGAAGTGAGGTACCAATGCAGCGGGGTCTGAACAAGCGTCTTCCCAGCTTGATGCAGTTATTAAGTTCAGGTTATTAATGCGTGCACTCACAGCAGAGAGAGAGAGAGAGAGAGAGAGAGAGAGAGAGAGAGAGAGAGAGAGAGAGAGAGAGAGAGAGAGAGAGAGAGAGAGAGAGAGAGAGAGAGAGAGAGAGAGAGAGAGAGAGAGAGAGAGAGAGAGAGAAGCTGTTTGTTGGTTTGTTGGTTGCTTGGTTGGTTTAGTTGGTTCGTTGGTGGAATTAGATCCTCTTGGTAACAGTGCTTGGTTATGTTGCAACTTTCTCTGTGTGTGTGTGTGTGTGTGTGTGTGTGTGTGTGTGTGTGTGTGTGTGTGTGTGTGTGTGTGTGTGTGTGTGTGTGTGTGTGTGTGTGTGTGTGTGTGTGTGTGTGTGTTAGTGTCTCTGCTGTAAATGTATGTGGATATAATCATGATCTACTACTACTACTACTACTACTACTACTACTACTACTACTACTACTACTACTACTACTACTACTACTACTACTACTACTACCACCACCACTACCACTTCTCAAGACTATAACATCAAAACAGGAATAATGTAGAAAAAAGAAGAAAGAAAAAAAGGAAAGAAAATCAGAATAGAATAAGATTTCGCTGATATTGAATGCAAGTGTGGAATAATTAAAATTTTCCAGATCAAGTTTGAGAGAGAGAGAGAGAGAGAGAGAGAGAGAGAGAGAGAGAGTAGCTAGGTATACAGACAATAGCACAACCCGGCGTTCGTGGCCAATCTCCTAAGAATCTTGAGATTAAATTAAAACTTCTCCTCCTCCTCCTCCTCCTCCTCCTCCTCCTCCTCCTCCTCCTCCTCCTCCTCCTCCTCCTCCTCCTCCTCCAGCTTCTTCATCCACCCTTTCACTTCCTACACCACAGAGGGAGTAGAAAAAGAACTCACAAGAGAGAGAGAGAGAGAGAGAGAGAGAGAGAGAGAGAGAGAGAGAGAGAGAGAGAGAGAGAGAGAGAGAGAGAGAGAGAGAGAGAGGACCCACCATCAGCTCGTACTCTTGACATTGTTCATGAAAAGAGAAGACAGACTCAGTATAGCATTGTCTTGCCTCCCTCCCTTTCAGACAGTCACGTGAGGGTCTATTACCTCTCAGACTCTCTTACAAACTGTCCCTATTGCAAATGAACAGAGTAAAGGGCACTCATATAGACATTGATGAGTAAGGAGGAGGGGGAAGAGGAGGAGGAGGAGGAGGTAAAAAAGACGTGTGGAGAATTGTAAAGGAGGAAGACAAGATGATGAAGAAGAGGAGGAAGAAGAAGAAGAAGAACAAGAACAAGAAGAACAAGAAGAACAAGGAATAAAGAAGAGATTATGAGGAAGATATAATGAAAGAGAGAGAGAGAGAGAGAGAGAGAGAGAGAGAGAGAGAGAGAGAGAGAGAGAGAGAGAGAGAGAGAGAGAGAGAGAGAGAGAGAGAGAGAGAGAGAGAGAGAGAATTGATTACGCGCCGTTGGTAGGCAAGTGATAAAAATAGACTAGAGAAGGTTAAGAATAGAAACTAATGTGGTGAAACAGCAAATTACGGAACGAAGACTCAATAGAGGTGAAGAAGAAAAAAAAATGGATTAAAAAAGAACGGTGAAGGAAAAGTAGGAAACACCATTAATACAGAGACTAGGAAAGGGAAACAACAAGAAAGAGAAGAAAAAGGAAGAAAGGCAACTACTACTACTACTACTACTACTACTACTACTACTACTACTACTACTACTACTACTACTACTACTACTACTACTACTACTACTAGTACTACTACTACTACTACACCCACCACAAAAAAAAAAGAAATAGATATAGAATAATTACATCAATGAAAATAGAAAACGGTCATCAAAAGAAAAGAAAAACAAACAAACAAACAAACAAACAAAAAACAAATAAAAAATACCAAAATGAAAAAAAAACAAGATAGAGACAGAAAGACGAAAAAAAAGAAGCAGCGCAAAGGCGGGAGAGGAAGAGAAGAAGAGAGTTTTGAAGAAAGATGAAGGTGGAGGAGGAGGAAGAGGAGGAGGAGGAGGAGGAGGGGGAGGGCGGGGGTTTACAGGGCTCCTCCACTCCGGTCCTATAACCATGGAGGGCCCTCGACTGGGAGCCCTCAAAGCTGGGCGCAATAAAGGCGTTCTGACTTATCTGTGGTTTGCCGAATCTATCTCCAGGCCGCGGGAGGAGGAGGAGGAGGAGGAGGAGGAGGAGGAGGAGGAGGGAGATTGAGAGGGTGAGGAAGGGGAAGAAACGAATGAAGAAATGGAGTACAAAGACGTCGAGAGAGAGAGAGAGAGAGAGAGAGAGAGAGAGAGAGAGAGAGAGAGAGAGAGAGAGAGAGAGAGAGAGGTCACAAGCACAGCTGTTACTGCATACTGTGACCAGCCATGCGAAACGGCCAGACACAGCCCCTCTCTCTCTCTCTCTCTCTCTCTCTCTCTCTCTCTCTCTCTCTCTCTCTCTCTCTCTCTCTCTCTCTCTCTCTCTCTCTCTCTCTGTCGTGCGTGTCCCCCTTCAGCATATTACGTTTTCTGTATCTTTTATGTTCATTTTTAGTGTGTTCGTATCTTTTCTCCTCCTCTTCCTCTTCCGATTACGTCCTGAGGAGAGAGGAAGAGGGAGGAGGAGTGACAGATGAGGCGGCCATTAGCTGGATAAAGGAGGAGGAGGAGGAGGAGGAGGAGGAGGAGGAGGAGTTAAAGAAGAGGTGAAGGAGTAGGAGGAGGAGGAGGAAGAGGAAGAGGAAGAAGAGGAAAGAATAATGAACTCTCTTTTCTTACTTTTTCTCCGTCTTCCCTCCTCCTCTTCCTTCACCATTTCAGATTTCCTCCTTTCCTCCTTTTCCTCCTTTTCCTTCTTTTCCTTCTTTCTTCCTTCTCCTTTATTTCCTTTTTTCGTCAATATATTTCCTTCATTAACGTTATTTTTTTTTTTAAGTTCTTCCTTCTCTTCTACATCAGTTTCTTTTCTTCGTTTTCTTTATTTCTCTTCCATCAGATGCTCCTTCTCTACTTGACCTCCTCCTCCTCCTCCTCCTCCTCCTCCTCCTCCTCCTCCTCCTCCTCCTCCTCCTCCTCCTCCTCCTCCTCCTCCAGAGTGGCACTAAGGAGTTCAGATAATCTCACAAAATGCCAAAAGTGACAACCAGCAAAACATATTACTCCTCCTCCTCCTCCTCCTCCTCCTCCTCCTCCTCCTCCTCCTCCTCCTCCTCTTCCTCTGATCTTTATTCCTGCTCCTCCACTTCTTTATTTCTTTATTTTTTTCATGCATTCCTTCTTCTCTTGAGTTTCATATTCTCCTCCTCCTCCTCCTCCTCCTCCTCCTCCTCCTCCTCCTCCTCCTCCTCCTCCTCCTCCTCCTCATCTTACCATCCACTCACCGCATCCATTCAACTCATTTCTCTCTTTTGCACACATAACTTCTTCCTCCTCCTCCTCCTCCTCCTCCTCCTCCTCCTCCTCCTCCTCCTCCTCCTCCTCCTCCAAGAAAGGTTATGACACGTGCCCACTCAAAGGGGAATGAGAACAAGGGTGAAGGAGGGGAACAGAAAAGGAAGAGAGGGGGAGAGTGACATAGAGAGGGAGGGAGAGAGAGAGAGAGAGAGAGAGAGAGAGAGAGAGAGAGAGAGAGAGAGAGAGAGAGAGAGAGGGAGAGGGTGATGCTAATATGTGATAAATGTATAATATCAGCATAGAATAAAAGTGAGAGTAGGAAAAAGGGAAGAGAAAACATAAAAAAAAAACTGAAGGAAAATAGAAAGAATTGGGAAGGAAAAAAACGAATATTGTAAAGATGAAAATAAGAAAAAAAAACAACAACGAAATGGAGATAAGAAAGAAAAGAAGAGGAGGAGTAAAACGTGAAGAATGGAAGAGTGTGATACTTTACGAAGCAGAAAGAAGAAAAGAAAAGAAAAAGAATATAAGGAAGACGAAGAAGATAAAAGGAGAGTGAGAGAACTGAAACTTGGATGAAAAAGAAAGAAAAAAAGAAGAAAAAGAAGAAAGAATAGAATCGTAGGGAAGGCAGAGAGAGAGAGAGAGAGAGAGAGAGAGAGAGAGAGAGAGAGAGAGAGAGAGAGAGAGAGAGAGAGAGAGAGAGAGAGAGACCAATCCACCTACCCACCTATATACCAAGACAAGAATAAAAACAGAAGCGAAAGAGGACATAGGAAAACAGGGATGAAAATTAGAATGATGGAGGAAAAGAAGAAAGAAAAGAGAGGAAAAAAATAATGAAAAAGACATGTTACGTTAAACCAGAGAAGCTGACGAGGGAGTAAATGTGTTTTAAATGACGCTTTAGTTGAACCCGAGGTAAGAACAATGGGTGTAAATGATGAGAGAGAGAGAGAGAGAGAGAGAGAGAGAGAGAGAGAGAGAGAGAGAGAGAGAGAGAGAGAGAGAGAGGTTGTTAAATGGTTCGAGTTAATCCCAAAAAGATCATGAAGAAAGGTGATAAAGATGAGAATTTCGCGATTAAGGTAGGAAGGAAGAGAGGACGAAGAGAGGAGTAGGAGGAGGAGGAGGAGGATGCGTGAGAGGACAGAGAGAGAAACTATCATGAGTATTACTTCATTACGTTAATTGAATCACGTTCCCTACTCTCTCTCTCTCTCTCTCTCTCTCTCTCTCTCTCTCTCTCTCTCTCTCTCTCTCTCTCTCTCTCTCTCTCTCTCGCTCTTCCATTCTTTTCTTTCTTTTTATTCAAAGTCAGTTTTCGTTCATTTTTCTTCCTCTTCTTCCTTATATTATTGTTTTCATTCTTGTATTCCTTTCTCTTACATTCTCCCCCTCTTTCTCCCCTCTTCCTCCTCCCTTCTTCTTCCTCCCCTCTTCCCCTTCCCTTGTACCTTCTCTCCTCTCACCTTTCCTTCCCCTACCCTTGCCTCACTTATTCTTTCTCTCATTTCAAATATTTCCCTTCACTAACAGCTTCTTTCCCCCTTTATTTGACCCTCAGTTCACGCCTTCTCCTCCTCCTCTTCCTCCTTCTCCCCTCCTTCCTTCCCTCCATCCTATCTCCTCTCCTTGTCTCCTGATTCTCTCCCTCCCCAGACGCTCCTTTTTCCCCTCCTTCTCCCCTCTCCTTACGTCCTCATATATCCTTTTTCTTCCCATCGTTTATCTATGGTTCCTTTCCTCTTTCGTTCCTCTTTCCCGTCTTTCTTTCCCTTGTTTGTCTTGATGTTTCGCTTTGTCTTGTATGTAAGTTTCTTTTTTTCTTCTTTTTTCTTTCTCTTTTATTTTATTTCTTGTTTTCCATCTTTTATCGCTGTTTTTCGTCTTTTTTTTTTCCTGTTTCTTCCTCTTGTTTGTGTTAATGTTCCTCTTTTATTGTATGTTTCTCTTCTTCCTATTTTTTTCTCTTCTTTTTCTTCATTTTCCTTCTCTTTCTTTCCTCCTCCTCCTCTTCATGTGTCTGTCTCTCTCTCTTTCTCTCTTTGTTCCTCCCTTATCGCATTAATTATCCTCCTTACCTTCTCCCCTCTCATTTATATTATGCTTTTCCCCTTCCCTCTCCTTTAATTCTCATTTAATCTCTCTCTCTTCTACTATAATATTCGCATTCCTCTCTTCCCCTTCCTTTCCTCCCTCCCTTCCTTCGTTCTCTCCCATCCCCTTCTTTGTAATCTTTGTTTTTTTGTTCTTCTTTTCTATCTTTCCTTTCCATATATAATCTTTTTCTCTCTACCATTCCTTCCTTTCTTATCTCTTTCTCCTCTTCTTCTTACTTGCTACCTATTTCATCTTCTTTCCGTCTTTAAACCTCATCCTCTTCCTCTTCCTCTTTTTATTTTCTCCCCGCCGCCCGTCACCGCTCTCTCTCTCTCTCTCTCTCTCTCTCTCTCTCTCTCTCTCTCTCTCTCTCTCTCTCTCTCTCTCTCTCTCTCTCTCTCTCTGAAACACAACACCGGTGGTAAAAAGGTTTTAATTTAATGAAAAATGGCCTTGTTTCACTTGGTCTGTAGTTCACTGCTGTTTTTTTTTTCTTTCTTTTTGCCGTGTTTTTATTTATTTGTATTTATTTATGTATTTTTCCGGTGTATTTTTAGTGAAGGTTTTATTGTTTTGTTTTATTTTATTTATTTTTTGTGGTAATGAAGGATTTTTTTTTTTTTTTTTTTTCTGTGCGTGTGTGTTTTAAGGTATACTAACACACACACACACACACACACACACACACACACACACACACACACACACACACACACACACACACACACACACACACACACACACACACACACACACACACACACACACACACACGTTCAAAACCAAAACTCTAACACACACAAAAAAAAGGATACGAAAAGAAAAAAAAAGAAAATAGATAAAAAAACACGAAAAAAACAGAAAACACACAAACAAACACACCATGAAAAACATTAAATGAATAAATAAACAAAT
>NC_087163.1:25609584-25612084 GCF_035594125.1 Scylla paramamosain | reverse complement strand
GTTCTGTCTGTCCGTTTGCCGGCTTGTTTCCATTCGTTTGTCTCTTCCTGTGTTGCGGTGCAGGTAATGATGGTGGTGGTGGTAGTACTGGTGTTGGTTGTTGTTGTTATTGTTGCTGGTGCTAGTGGTGGTGGTGATGGTGGTGAAGTCATCTCAAGAATATGAACTTAAATAAGAAAGAGAGAGATAGGAAAAAACACACAACTTCCCACAAGAGCCCCTCATTCTCTCAACAACAACATAACCAGCTGCTGCCGGGTAATCAAGGAAGAGCAAATCCCGACAAGACCCAGACAAAACCAGCCATCAACTTGTCAGCAATGCAAACCAGCCCAGCCCAGCCCAGCCCAGTGTGCCTCATTACCACCTCAGCCAGCGACAAACACTACCTGGGACTCTTCACTTTGCTGATTTCCCACCTTCCGTATGACTGGATTTGCCTTTAGAGGGGTGCAAATCAAATCTTCCTAAACTTAAGTGGCTGAACCGAATGGAACTTTTTTTTTTTCTGGTTTCTTTATGGGAATGTAGGTTGAGTGGGTTGTTTATTTGTGTTGTTGTTTGTAAGAGGGTGACGGTGTATGTTGTGGTTATTGTAGGTTATTAAAATGAGTAATGTCTGTGTGTGTGTGTGTGTGTGTGTGTGTGTGTTCCATCGATCTTCTTATCTCTTGGTGCCTTACTGTCAACGTGTGTGTGTGTGTGTGTGTGTGTGTGCGTGCGTGTGCGTGTGTGTGTTCCTGTCTGCCTGCCTGTTGTGTCTATCTTCTTGTCTCTTACTGTCTTCTTCTCTGTCACCGTGTTTGTCTATGTCTGTTTGTGTCTCTGCCTTTCTCTCCCCCCCCCCACACACACACACACCCCTGACACCCCTAAACCCCTGCAGGCCCCACAAACCACTCCCTTTCCCTTGCCCTCATAATTCATGATAATAGCATTCATACATTCATCCTTTCATTCATTCATTCATTCTTTCATTATTGAGAACCAGTTTTCTCGTCAAGCCGGGTAAGTATAGGAGAGGAATCCACAAACAGGCAGGCGGCGGTGACCACTCCTTGAGCAGACCGGGAGGAGAAGGAGACGAGGAGGAGGAGGAGAGGGATTATTGTCAGTGACCCCAGCAGGTTTAGATGAGATGAGAAGCGTTCCTGCCTCGATGTTATCAGTGAGATTTCATGCTGAATATCTGGTTAGACAGCAATAGACCAAAAATCAGCAGCGCAACGCCAATGGTTATCACAACACCCGCAGCCTCAAAACACGGTGCCCGGCTTCATTTATACTGAGAGACGAGCATATTCATCCCCCTTCCTCCTGACGGTCCCCTCGCCTGCAGTAAGACACGGGGCACAGCGCGTCAGTCAGGCAGGAAGGAAAATATCATGATTGACATTTTCTTGTATAACTTTTTACTGCGAGATAAGACTTAACTAATGCACATAATTAACAAGCTCTGGGAAAACAAAAGACCTGTTATTCCTGCATTGCTAAAAAGGGGTTGGAAAAAGAAGGTGCAGCTGAGACAAGGCGGTTAGTGTCTCCTTGTCTGAATTGTAGTTTGTCAGCATATCTTTATAGCTTAATTACGAGAGTATATATATATATTTTTTACTTGTCTTTTTAGTTTTTTAAGTATTTTTTATCCTAGATTCTTGAAACTGGCATGATCTCTGTACCGAAATAAAAATGTTTACTGTGTTATTTATCTTGAAGTAACAGTGCTCACCTAGTTTATTTTCTTTTTCCTCTTGTTTTATTCATGCCAGAAGTGTTTTGATCTTTTCTCTCCTCCAGTTACAGTTATCAAGCGTGGTACTCCTGAACTTAACTATAGGAAGGGATTACAGGGGGAAGATCGTCTCGTATTGATAAGAATATTCACTCTCTTATTAGTCGATGAGGTGGAATGAGTGAGGGAAGAGTAGTACAGAGTGGATGATCATTAAGTAGCACAGTGGATGAGAGGAGAGTATTACAATGCGGATGAGAATTGTGTTGGGCAGTGTGGATGAAAGCCCAGTTAGACAGCGTGGATGAAAATTGATAATGTGGATGAAATTTGGGTAATGCAGTGGATGAATGAATTAGTGTGGATGAGAGTTGACTGAGAGTGGTGGATGGCTGGAATAGAAAGGACACAACATGGAAATTGACAATACGGGTGATATTTGAGTTAGACAGTGGAAGAGAGTTGAGTATACAGCATGGGTGAGCTAAGGTAGACAGTGTGGATGGCTGAACAGAAATAACAGTAGATGAAAAACTGACTTACACTCTTCGATGAGAAATAAACGATACAACATGGACAGAAATTAAATTAAATAAACCCCACGTAGAAAACCGAGACTGCAGGAGTGGGGGCGAGAGAGCAAGACCTTCACTTAGCAGGTTCAGAATCCTAACCCTAATAGAACTAACGGGAGAAGACAACCAGGGGAGGGAGCAACAAACACTGCACTGGATGGACGGTAAGGGATTGAACACCATCAGCTGGAGG
>NC_087163.1:25599584-25604584 GCF_035594125.1 Scylla paramamosain | reverse complement strand
ACACACACACACACTGATAATCTCTTTGCTTTAAACTTAATTCCATTTTCTATTTTTTTTAATGCTTTCCACGTTATGTATTCTCTCTCTCTCTCTCTCTCTCTCTCTCTCTCTCTCTCTCTCTCTCTCTCTCTCTCTCTCTCTCTCTCTCTCTCTCTCTCTCTCTCTCTCTCTCTCTCTCTACTCTCTACTTAGCATACACCCACTTAGAGCACTCCAATCCTTCTCCCCACCCTCCCTCCCATTTCTAATTATTTTTTTTACCCTCCCTTCATTATCGCATCGTGCCCTATGCCCCCGTGCCTCTGCGTCTTCCCTGCAGTCCTCCGCCCCGCCCCTCCATGCCCCGGTGCCCCATACCTACATATCTACCGGATGCCCCGCGTTGAGATCTTATCGTCCTGGCAGGGAAGATGTTTTTGTACTGAGAATGTCATCTTGCGGTCTAACTGGTGGTTCTGAGGCCTGTTTCTCGTGGTCCCCCCTCCCGCTTTCTCCGTTTTCTTTTCGTTTTTTTTCGTTTTTTTTTGTTCCGTAAATACTCTTGCGCCCCACGGAGATAACTCGCGATAAATCTTCGAATCGGTAACGGAAGATGGGGAAGGGAGAGGGAGTGGTGAAGGAGGTGGAGGAGGAATGGGTGGAAGAAAAAAAAAGGGAAATGGTTTGGGGGTTAGGATTTGGGTTTGAAGGAAGGAGAATGAGGTGGAAAAGGAGGTGCAGAAGGAAGGAGGATTTGGAGGAGGAGAAGGAAGACGTGGAGGAGGAGGAAGAGGAGGAGGAC
The DNA here is from genome assembly GCF_035594125.1 of Scylla paramamosain. Lineage (NCBI taxonomy): Eukaryota > Metazoa > Arthropoda > Malacostraca > Decapoda > Portunidae > Scylla > Scylla paramamosain. Next base: position 25,603,800 of record NC_087163.1, on the reverse strand, counting down.
GTGGTGTGCTTCTAAAAATGTAAACAAATCTATAAGTTAAATTGTAAAAGAGGAAAATTTGTGATATGTAAATAAAGGTGTTTTTTTTTTTCTTATAATAGGATAAAAGCATCTTTGTTATTATTACTATTATTATTTTTTTTTTCTTTAGGTGAGAGAAATATTACTGGTGTTTTTGTAGCGGTGGTGGCGGTGGCGGTGGCGGTGGCAGTGGTGGTGGTGGTGGTGGCGGTCATTTGAATAATAACATTAATTATTCATAGGGTTTTCATTATTCAAACATTAATTTTCTGGGTCATATTTGAAAAAAAATGTTTGTTCATCAGTTTACTTCGTCCTCTCCTCCTCCTCCTCCTCCTCCTCCTCCTCCTCCTCCGTTATTACTCATTTTTTGTGCGCACGTTTTCTTCTCTTCTTGTGAGCCTTTTCTTTTTACTTTTTTTTCGTTAGCATCGTTATCTTGTTGCTTTTATTCTTGTTCTTGTTGTCCTTGTCCTTGTTGTTCTTGTTCTTCTTTTTCTCGTTCTTTCAAACATTTGGCATCGTCTTCCGCGTTTATTTTCATCTTCTCCTTTCCTAAACTTCCTCCTCCTCCTCCTCCTCCTCCTCCTCCTCCTCCTCCTCCTCCTCCTCCTCCTCCAGCTCATAAACCTCTTCCTCTTCCTCCTGGTATCTCCTCACATCAGTGTCGTTTTCACCTTTACAAACCATTTCTATTTCAACTTTTCCTTCCCTTCCTTCCTTCCTTTCACTCTCCATCCCTCCTCCTGCTCCTCCTCCTGCTGCTGCTGCTCGCCTGTGGCCTCGGGGTGAAGAGGTCCTCACGCCGCCTCGCCCAATAAGGTGCAGTACTAACTACCTGAAGGCTCACCATTGGATACTACGCTTGTTATGGGCGCGGCAAGCTGTTATGGGCTGAGGGGGGTGGGGGAGGGAGGTTAAGGAGGTGGAAGATGGAGCGAAGGAGGTTAAGGAAGAGGAAGGGAGGGAGGGTAGGGATGGGGGAAGGGGGGAAGGGTAGGTAAGGTAAGGGATGGTAGGAAAGATGGAAGTGCTCTCGTAAAAAAGGTAGCCATGTACTATAGTAGGTGTAGTTCTCTCTCTCTCTCTCTCTCTCTCTCTCTCTCTCTCTCTCTCTCTCTCTCTCTCTCTCTCTCTCTCTCTCTCTCTCTCTCTCTCTCTCTCTCTCTCTCTCTCTCTCTCTCTCTCTCTCTCTCTCTCTCTCTCTCTCTCTCTCTCTCTCTCTCTCTCTCTCTCTCTCTCTCTCTCTCTGTAGCGGTAGTCATCCCCTTATTTGAACGCTTTTCACTTTGTTTCATTTACATTTTATGGGCTTCCGTTACCTATATATTTTTTAAAGCGCTATTTTTGCTTCCCTAAAAGTCGACACAAGCCTTGCAATTACTGTCCTCGCCACATTGAAGCTTCACCCGAGTCAGCATTTACATTCAGTGCAGCGGTCACCTGAAATACGTCTTAATATAAAACCCAGGTGCTCCCGTCGATCAATTAGCTCCGGACTCACCTGCAGGGCTTCGTCAGTCAGTTCCACTCACCTGCTGACTCCTTCACTTCACTTCACCTCACGTACTCACCGCTAAAGGACTCACTGTACATCATTCCAGTGACCGTTGGTGACTCCTCGCTGCGTGGCTTGGCTTGTTCATGAGTCTAGCTGTAATTGGGTGTTGTGTGGGTGCTGTGGGTGCTCTGTGCTGGTGTGGTTTGGCCTTGTGGTGTGTTGCGTTTGGTCTTTTCTTAACTCTACCTAACTCTTTACCTGGATCACTGTAACTCTACTTAACTCTTTACCTGGTTCACTGTAACTCTACTTAACTCTTTACCTGGTTCACTGTAACTCTACTTAACTCTTTACGTGGTTCACTGTAACTCTACCTAACTCTTTACCTGGTTCACTGTAACTCTACTTAACTCTTTACCTGGTTCACTGTAACTCTACCTAACTCTTTACCTGGTTCACTGTAACTCTACCTAACTCTTTACCTGGTTCACTGTAACTCTACTTAACTCTTTACCTGGTTCACTGTAACTCTACCTAACTTTTTACCTGGTTCACTGTAACTCTACCTAACTCTTTACCTGGTTCACTGTAACTCTACCTAACTCTTTACCTGGTTCACTGTAACTCTACCTAACTCTTTACCTGGTTCACTGTAACTCTACTTAACTCTTTACCTGGTTCACTGTATTCTCTTTGGTTGGGCAGTTTTTTTTTTCATTTTCTTTTTTTGGTCTCTCTCCTTAACCTAACTTACTGTAATGGGTGCTGTAGCGGGTGACTTACTCGTGTGCTTCGACCTTGTGTTGTGTTGCTTTAATCTGTCCTCAGCCTGATTTAATGTAGTGTTTTTGCGTTGTGGTGTCTTGTTTTTTGGTCTAGCCTTAACCAAGTTTCGTATTTGTTTGCCGTTGTGTTGTTTTTGGTCTCGTCTTAACCTGATTCTCTCTCTCTCCCTCTCTTTTTTTTTTTTGTGATGTCTTATTTTTTGGTCTATCCTTAACTTAACCTAGCTTAATACATTGGTTAGTGCCTGTGCTACGGTGTTTTGGTCTGCCCATATCCTAGCTTACTGTGTTCTTTATTATGCCACTATACTTTACTTGCCGGTGTGAGAGCAATGCACTGCTTTACTGTTAGTGTGTGCGTGAGGTATTTACATCCACGGAAAATTCACTGGGGCTAGCAAATCTGAGGTCCAAAAACACGAAATTATAAAACGTATCCAGAATTCTTCCTAAGGCATTTAAAGGTCCCTTGAAACGTGTAACCTAACAGCAGCACAGCATACGGAAGCGCAGCACGTATGGTAACACAACGTAGCTTCAAGACAGTTCACAGCATAACTTTGGCCTCGATTTTGGACTGCTTTCTTTAATGGATTAGATTTTCTCAGTAGATCCTTTCATACCCTGTTTCGTTGCCTTAGACCAGAGCCTCTCTTACATGTATATATATATATAAAAAAAAATTAATTAGATTTTCCTTTAATTGTTTCTCGCTTTCAATAACGAATATCAAAGTTGAGTTACCTGCAGAAGTGCCAATGTTATGAGCTCATCAGGTGAATGTATGTAAATTTTGTAGTCCATGTCACTAAATCATAAGCACGTCCCTCCATTTAAAACAATAGAACCACCACCATTTCCACACACTACAAAAAACACACAACATTTGCTGCCAGATAAACCACCACGGTGCACGAACATAGGCCCCTCCCTCTTCTCTCTCTCTCTCTCTCTCTCTCTCTCTCTCTCTCTCTCTCTCTCTCTCTCTCTCTCTCTCTCTCTCTCTCTCTCTCTCTCTCTCTCTCTCTCTCTCTCTCTCTCTCTCTCTCTCTCTCTCTCCCAGCACCTTCCTTCCACTAGCAACCTACATATCCCCATTCTTCTCCCTCATATACCTTCCCAGCCATACCTACCATCCATCCCATCTACTGCCTCCCCTTCTACCCCAGTCTCTCCGCCCCCCTGAAGCCCCCAGACGCCAGGACACAGTTTGTGGGAGCGGCGGGGCGGGTCAGCGTGTTGGGACCTTTAGGAAACGAGGAATAAATGCTAATAGAGTCCCAGGGAGCCGCCAGAAAATGCAAACACGCACGATGCCTCACTCGTAATGGCGACCCGAAGCGCAGACGGGTAGCGGCGCTCTGATGGAGGTCTGATGGGGCGCACGGGAGGCGAGGCGAGGAGCGGTGGGTGCTGGGATGGTTGGCGGCGGGAACGTCTTGGAGGTGGAGGTGGATAGCTAAGTGGATGGGGTTTGTTGTGGGTTTGTTGTGGGTTTGTTGTGGGTTTGTTATGGGAGGTTGTGTGTGTGGGGGTGGTGGGGAAGAGAGACAGGAGTGTTATTTGATGGGTGTAAGTAAAGGAAGGTGTAAATAAGAGGCGTGTGTGTGTGTGTGTTTATATCCGTGTGTGCTACTTCTTCCTTGAGAGAGAGAGAGAGAGAGAGAGAGAGAGAGAGAGAGAGAGAGAGAGAGAGAGGGCAACAGCAACAACAACAGAACCCCTATTACATCTCATCTCCATACAAGCAACCTTCCACACACCAACCTACCATACCAACCACCCATCCACCCATCCACACGCTAACTCAACCCAACCCTTCCCTGCAATCATAAACCACCAGAACAACACCGATAAACCCACAACACCAACTCGAATCATCTTTATTTGGCATCCAGTAGCTTCTTTA
>NC_087163.1:25587084-25597084 GCF_035594125.1 Scylla paramamosain | reverse complement strand
TTATGTATATTGTTTGCTTTTTTTATTTTTTTTATCTTATCTGTTGTTATCACTGTTGTTGTTGTTGTTGTTGTTGTTGTTGTTGTTGTTGTTGTTGTTGTTTACGTATGTTACCTTGTTTTTCTTTTTTTTTCGTTGTTTCATGGTCTTTTTTTCAGTATTGCTTGTGTTGTTTTGTATTTTCTGTTTCCAAATTAACACCAAAAAAAAAAAAAACTTACTGCAGATTAAGTCAGATTTAAGTTCCTGTACGTACTGCATATAAATAAATTGCTTGCCTTGGTCTTATTTGTCATTACTGTTTATGTGTTATCTGATCTCGGGGTTTTCACAAAATACCATATAAATACAGATATACTCATTTACTCATCTTATTTAACATTCTGTATATGCATGCAAGTTACTTATTTGGCATTGTCTTATCTGTCATATGTTATTTGTGCCATCTGATACCGCAGTGGTTCCAAAGTGGCGCCAGACAGACAGACTGACACACGATAGATAAACTCAATCTAACTTTCCTCGTCAGCAAATATAAAGCCATAATAAACGTGTCGATCCCAAGCCGCTGATTGGACGAGATTAAACCAATTATTATAACTGTACCGACAGCGGAGAGGAGGGAAAGGGTGATGGAGGGGAAGAGGAGGAAGGAACGGGGGAGTAGTTTACAGGAACCAATCATAGAGGCCCCAGGCAGTCACGTGACCCCGGACGATGCGCTAATGGGCCCCCAGGGTGTCACGTGACCTCCTCACTTTGATGGGTGCGCTGCAGAGGGGAGACTGATGGGCAGCAGGGAAGGTTTTTGTTCTTGATGCTGTTTGGTGGTGGTGGTGGTGGTGGTGGTGGTGGTGGTTGTCATTGTTGTTGTCGTTGTTGTTGTTGTTGTTTATACTCTATGTAGAATCCGATGTGTGATTTTTTTTTTCTTTTCATAGATAGATTTATTAGTTATTTCTCTTTTTTTTTTTTTAAGATGTTCATAAAATAACTATTATTAAGTATTTTGGTAGATAAGGATCAGACCTGTAAAAAAATAATTAATATTCTTTCAAAACTGAAGAATTCTAAAACTTAAAAAAAAAAAAAAGATTGATGTAGGAAGTTGATATGAATTAATGAACTTTTTTTTCTTTTTCTTTTTATCAGTTTGTAAATTATGGGCAAAGTTGAATATGGCTAAAGCGAAATTTTATAATCCACGCACCGATCCTGTGAAATGAACAGAACCTTTGACACTCACATGTTGTTACTCCCTCAGGTAAGCAACACACCCGTAATACAAGGCAAATATTGTGAGATTACAAACTTTTTACAATTTTTTTTCTGAGAGGAACGTCTGAATAGCGTCTCTCACCACCACCACCATCACCACCACTACTACTACTACTACTACCACCACTAGGCCGGGCGTGCTGTGTGGGTTAAGTATGTCTAGCCCAAAACGTGACTGTGCTCTCGAAACTCCGCGTCAGCCTACTCGTTAAAGGCCACAACGAATAAAACCACGCTAAAATTTCCCTTCCCAGCCCCTGACTACAATTAAGGAGCTGTGTATAGAGCGAATAGGGAAGGGCGTGTCACGTGACTGCTGCCCCTTCTTTTCTTCCCATTCTCCTTACTTCTCTTCTCTTTCTCACCCCCTCCCCCTTACTCTGTCGGCGGGGCATCCACACAATTACAGAATAGGGAAGAGGGACGGCAGGGGAGCAGGGGGTGCTGGCAGGGGGCACGGTACGGGAGTGGAGGTGAGGGAGAATGAGCACAGGAGGGGAGAGAGGTAGAGGAAGGGAAGGGAGGGGAGGGCGGCAGCAGCGGGAGGGAAGAATGGAGGAGGAAGAAAGGGTAGGAGGGCAGATCGTCACTAAGATAACACCACCTCAGAGAGAGAGAGAGAGAGAGAGAGAGAGAGAGAGAGAGAGAGAGAGAGAGAGAGAGAGAGAGAGAGAGAGAGAGAGAGCACTGTACTCCACTGGCAACGCTCCCTCAATTAACACACTTTTTACCAAGACTTGAAGAGGACTTGCACTTCAGCACACTTAACACAGACACACACACACTCTCTCTCTCTCTCTCTCTCTCTCTCTCTCTCTCTCTCTCTCTCTCTCTCTCTCTCTCTCTCTCTCTCTCTCTCTCTCTCTCTCTCTCTCTCTCTCTCTCTCTCTCTCTCTCTCTCTCTCTCTCTCTCTCTCTCTCTCTCATATATATTCTTAGAACTTAACAGCCTCTTAATATTTCCGGTTCCTCTCAAGATTCTTATGTTACTTACCACTTTTATAGGCTCCCTCTCCCTCTCCTCTCCCTTTCCTCCCCTCACCTCCCTCCCTTTTCTCCCTTCCCTCCGCGGTAGCATATTGCCTCCCCCAGCCACCCATTTCTTTCCTCCCCTTCTCCTCTTACTCCTTCCTCCTTATGCTAGACAGGTAGCCACGCACACCTGCCCTTGATTACTCTACCTGTCACCTTATCTGATTACCTGGCCTGCTTAAGGGGTCAGGGGAGGGAGGCTAGGGGAGTGGAGGGGAGGTTAGGGTATGGAGGAGGGTAGGTTAGGTTGGGTTAGGGGAGGGAAGGGCAGGAGGGGAGGTTAGGTTAGGGTAAGGTAGGGCAGGTTAGCTTAGGGCATGGAGGGAGAAGAGGGAACCAAGGGTATTGTGTATATAACAGAAAGATTTATTACTACGAATATTTTTAATCCAGGTCATTTTTAAATCACATCTAGGACTACTTTTGTGTGTGTGTGTGTGTGTGTGTGTGTGTGTGTGTGTGTGTGTGTGTGTGTGTGTGTGTGTGTGTGTGTGTGTGTGTGTGTGTGTGTCTGAGAATGAGAGCCTATTTTTTCTTTCATAATTTTTTTTAGTCGCCCATTTCAGAGGGTGGGAAAGAAAACAGACACCTTTACGGGGATTTTAAATGTAGGAGTAAAGCGTGGAAGGAATGTAACTTTTAAATCGTCTTAAGAATTTGTGTATATGTATTTTTTTAATATTTTTTTAGTCGCCCATTTTGGAGGAAAGAAAACGGAGACTTTCAAGAGGAGTTTGCCGGTAAGAGTAATGCGTGAAGGGAATGTAACTTTTAAATCGCCTAAGAATTAATGTATGCTTATTTTATTTTATTTTTTTTTTTTCATCATTCTTTTTTAGTCGCCCATTTTGGAGGCTGGCGAAGAAAACGGAAACTTTGAAGGGGCGTTTACCTGTCAGAATAGTAACACACTTAAGAAATACAACCTTTAAATCACCAAAGAATTCACATACGAGTATAGCTTTGTTACATCGCTCCTATTTAGTCATCCATTTCAGAGGTTGGCAAAGAAAACGGAGACATTCACTGGAAATTCACAGGTCCGAGGAATGCTTGAACTGAACGGAATATAATTTTAAATCACCAAAGAATTCACATATAGTTTTGTTACATCGCTCCTATTTGGCCACCCATTTCAGAGGCTGGCAAAGAAAACGGAGACATTCACAGGAGTCCACAGGTGAGAGAGACGCGGGGTGGCAGTGTAAGTACAGTAGCCTTTGACATTAGAATGACAAAGGTCGGGGCAGCGCGGGGGTGGGTGCCGCGGGTGCCGGACACGAGTGGGGCAACAGGGAGTGCCACGTTGTTCCTGTTCACGCCAGGAAATTGCTGCTGGCGAGTCAGGAGGGAAGCATTGACCAGTGCCGCTGAGAGGAAGTGGACAGGAGGAGGAGGAGGAGGAGGAGGAGGCAAACTGGTACGAGGGAAAGGGTGAAGGAAATGACGATGAGAAGAATGTAATATACTCGTAGAATGAGAATGAGGAAGATGACGTTGATGACGAAAAAGGAAGAAGAGAAAGGAGGATGAGAACTAGACAGGAAGGAGGAAGAGGAGGAGGAGGAGAAAGGAACATTGAGGAGGAAATACAGAAAGATGAACCAAAGCACCAAAACGAAGGAAAGGAGGAAGACGAAGAAGATCACTAAGACGATAATGATGATAAGAAGAAAAAGAAGAAAAACAAAGAGAAAGACAAAAAAGAAAGAGAGAGAGAAAAAAAAAACAACAACAAACAAGACGAAATCACAGAAAGACGAACAAAACAACCAAAACGAACAAACAAGAAAACAAAAAAAAAACAAAAAAACAAGATAATTACAGTGCTGACAAAGAAGCGAGGCAATGGATATACGAGCAGAGGTGACAGTTATACACGTAGATAGTGCCACGCGGCTAGAGGGAGGGAGTAGGGGGGTAGGGGAGCTGAGACAGTGCCAGACAGTACTCGTTTGATAGGGGGAGAGCACGTCTGTCTGTCTGCCTAAGTATAAGTCGTGATTATGAGAAGCTGTACTATTTTTGTCAGGTGATATGAGAGAGAGAGAGAGAGAGAGAGAGAGAGAGAGAGAGAGAGAGAGAGAGAGAGAGAGAGAGAGAGAGAGAGAGAGAGGGTATAAAAGGAGGGTGTGTTTATCAAAGGAGAGCGTGAAGGGAGGGGAGGGAGAGAAAGAAAGTAAAGGAGAGAGGGAGGGAAGGAGACGGGGAGGAGTGAGGGTGTATGTGAGAGGAGGAAGAGAGGAAGAGAAGGAGACAGATTAAAGTAGCAGAAACAAGAGAAACATGATAATTTACAGGAAGAGGAGGAAGAGATGACAAAGATTAAGAGGTTGAAGATAAAAAAAAAAAAAGCGGAAAGGGATAAAAAAGAAGAAGAAGAAGAAGATAAAAGATGCTAACCGACAAAGTTTTTATTTCATTTTTTCCTCTTCCTTTTCTTCTTTATGTCCGCGCCCCCCACGCAGTTCTCCTCCTCCTCCTCCTCCTCCTCCTCCTCCTCCTCCTCCTCCTCCTCCTCCTCCTCCTCCTCCTCCTCCTCCTCCTCCTCCTCCTCTTCTTCTTCCCCCGCAGTTTAAAGAGGCATTTACATTGTCGTGCATTTATGAATAATTAACAAACGTGGAGGTGAGAGGGACGAGAGAAGAGGAGGAGGAAGAGGAGGAAGACAGGGATAGAAATGATGGAAGGGAAGGGAAAAAAAGGAAATACAGGAGAAGGAGAAAGGAAATAGAGAAATTATTAGATTAAACATTTATTCATTTGTTTATCTATTTATTTATGTAGTTAGTTAATTTAGATGCATTTTTTTAGGGAAAGGACTGTAGTTAGTAAAATATTATTAATTGTATTTAATAGGAAACATTGCAGAATAACAGGAATCCAATAATTGTGACTGAAATAAGTAACTCTCAATAAATTCTTTCCTCTCGGCAAAGAAAATAATAAATTGTCAATAAATTCCCTTTCTCTCTCTACAAAACATAATGTGAAGTTTATTTCGTCTATAAAACCTCAGAACTTATACAGAGAAAACTATTAAAAGTATAAAAGCGTCATCATGAGAGAGAGAGAGAGAGAGAGAGAGAGAGAGAGAGAGAGAGAGAGAGAGAGAGAGAGAGAGAGAGAGAGGTTAGTTTAATAATAGTTTAAATAAAAAGGTGTCTGTCTGAAGGGGCACTGTTTTGCTCCCTCCCGGTGAAGTGGCGACACACATCAGTAGCGCCGCGGGGAGGAGGTGCACTGCTGGCGAGGGAAGAAGAATTACGCTGCTACATTAAATATTTTACCTTTTTGCTAGTCATAATATTGAAAAGATTATCACTTGTAGGTTTTTTTTTTTTTTTGTATGAGTTAGTCCTAATTTTTGTTTTCTATTATTAAATTTTAGTACGTTTTCTTTTATTTTCATAGGCAACTTATCTATTTTTGGTTGTGGCGATTCTGAGAATACTTAACAGATACTTAACAGATATTTAGACGTGAAAGGTATGTTTTATAGCTATACCCAATACTAAGATATCTTATGTGATATCTATAATGAGTTGCTAGTTCGTTTAAGGAGTAAAATGAGCTAGAAATCCGTGGCGTTCATACAAGATACAAGGATATTGAATCACTAAGGAAGCACACACATATAACTGAAGAATAATAACGATTAAAACCCTGAAGTGCAATGAAGTTTAAAAGTTTAGCATGAAGCAACCATTTTACTGTTCATTATCAACATCCACATCATCATCGTCATTATCACCATCACCTTCAGACGACGATGAGAAAATGTTCGTGTTTTTGATTGAGGAATATAAGGAGGCAATTCTACATCAACTGTGATTAATATAGGAACATGAATACTTCTTAAGTATATCAGTTTGTGCTGCTGCTGAATGGTTATTCTATAAGAAGCCTTTAAATTGTCATAAACACTGTTACCGCTGTTAACATTCTCTGTGTGGTATTCCTTTTGATAGAAAATGAATATTGAGACGGTAACTATGATATATTAGAATTATCACCAATTGTTTTCTATTAATTTGTATAAATACTCCATAAATAACAGTAAATCACAAGGTATCACAACTAAACTTCCTATCACACAAAAATATAGATAATAACTCAGAATCATGACATATCCACTTAAATTTGATGCTTTTTTTCATGAAAGCATCTGTTTAAGCCCCGTAGAGTGATCTTAGCATCGCAGGGAAGCTTAAGTGATCACAGAATACAGATCGAGATGAAGGAAAAGGAAAGGATCTGGAGACAGAGAAAACGGAAGAGAAAGAACTAGAATATTCATCATGTCGTAGATAACGTATTGAAATTATAGTGCTGAGGTGAAGAGAGGAACCAGTGAAGTGAAGTGAAGGTACCGTTCCATGTTCTGTCTCAGCTGTGGTGGTGATGGTGGTGGTAGTGGGGATAATAAAAGATAAGCTTAGTATTAATCTGATTTCCTCTTTGGTGCAGCTCCCTACTCTCCTCCCTGGGTTGTGAGGCTTGATAACAGTTGATAAGGAATGTTGGATGGTCACTCTTACGAATACTAATATCGCCTTCTTGCTGATAATACCTTAGTCTGTGGTTGTCTGAAGGTTCGTTCCTCCGCCTCGCCAAGAAGGCAAACGCAGGAATACTTAATTGAAAGCCACCTGCCATCTGCTTTTGTGCTACTTTAAGTCCAGGGTGCTGCTGTGAATGGCTACTTTTGGGGCGGCCACTGATGGGATGGCTACTGGTGGGGCGGGTACTAGTGGGGCCGGTACTGCACGGCGCCTAGTCTCATTCAGGAGCAAGTTTCTGGGGCAGCTGCAGCATTAGTGTCTGGTATCAGGCTGCCACCAACACTACATGTACCGGGATGTGTGTGTTCGGAGTCCGTCTTTCCCTTCTGTCCGTCTTCATATCACTGTGTTTATGTTGTCTTGCTGGAGTCATTTGCTCGGTTTCCAGGCGGTGGTGGGAAGGCTGCGTCTCCTGAGCGGGTGTTCTGGTGTGCGGTGCATCAATCTCAGCCTGCCATGTCACTGCCCCCGGAGGGACCTGAGGCGGAGCAGTTCTCGTGGTTTCTCCGCCATGCAAGAGGAGTTTTGGGCTTAATCTCAGTCAACTTGCAGTCCGCTGAGGGTCCCACACGCGATCAAGTCGGCGCCTGTAAAGGAGAAAGGTTTTCCCGGCAATTATCGTCGCTCTTGTTGTTGAAAGGTCGATTTCCAAATGTCTGCCACGCCGCTCGCCGCTTACATATCAAGTAGGGTCATTGCTTGAGTCGTGGGTGGCTCGGCGCGTCTTGCAGGCACTGGAGGGAGTAAAAAATGGAGAAGAAAATTGCTCAGGAGAGTTACAAGGTGATGCAGTGTGTTGGGGAGCGTCTTTCACTCCGTCCTCCGCTGCTACTGTCAGCGGTGGAAGTTTAAACTCCCTCGTGGCATCACTCTAAGGACCGCCACTACTCTCACAAGATTTTTAAGGATGTTTTTAAGGTTCTAGCTACAGGTTAATGAGGTTTCTACTTTATTAATAGGAGAAACACTCGTGAGAATCTTAATCTCTGTGGCCTTTCAAAATTGTCTTGGTGAGAGACCAAAAGGCTTCTGAATATTGCCATAAGACATTCCTGGCACATCAACTTTTTTTTCCAGAATATCGAAGAGCGTGAATCTTGAGTAATACTTCCCATCTTGAATAATACTTCCCATGTTCTCTTAGCTGGCGTTTATTGCCCAGAAAAGTGATGAAGGAGGCCGCCACCCCGCCCCGCCACTACCGCTCCACCACCCCGCTAGACCGCCATAGCCCCCACTCCCCGCGACACCCCATCGACTCCCGGTATTGACAAGTGATCATCTGATGGTGAGTGATCGCGTCATGGGTGGGCGGGGCGGCGGCGGTCTGTGCGGGCGTCTGGTGACATGGGTCCTCGCTGTCCCTCTCCGTCACTCCCTCCTTCCCCGCCCTCGTCCCTTCTGCTTCTGTCGCGGTTCATCATCTGCTCCCTGTCTTTTATGATTATTGTTTTTTATTGAATTTTTTCCTTCCCCTCGTAATCTCATTTCCGCTTTATTCCGTTCTTCTTGTTATTTTTGTGCAAACGTTGGCGACGCGGCCGAGGAGGAGGAGGAGAGGGGGAAGAGAGGGAGTGGGCGGGGAGTGTTTCTAGGAAGGAAGCGTGAGCCGGGCAGCTTCCGTGCAGCGCCTTGGTGTCGGGAAGGAAAATTACTCCCTTCCCGACAGCATAGGCTGGACGGGAGTGAAGGAGGAGGTGCCGCAGGAAAGGCGAGGCGGGGGGAGCCAAGTAGCACCTTTGTCCCCCAAAGGCGCCACTTCCGAGGCTGATTTCATTGTGGCGGGCTGCGGGATGCGCCGGGCCCTCCCCGCTATTGTGGCGGCGCGCACATTACCACCACCGCGGTACAAAGGTGGCTCTTTTTTGTGTGCGGCGTAACCACAGACCGGCGGTGGGCGCGTGTGACAGCGAGATGAAGGGCTGTGAGGCTGCGGCGGAGACACCCTGAAGGAGGAAGGCAGGGCGGCACCTCCCTGAATAGCCCCGTCAGTCAGGGCACGGTGCGGCGTCTCGCTTTGCCAGCTACATCAGGGATGAAGATTCTTAATGTAATGTTTTGAAAATCCTGATGTACTGGACCTCCTGGGCGCGGCCATAACTCAGGTAACCACAAGCTGATCTCTGCCCTGCCCTTCCTTTTTTGTATTATTGATCTCTATTTCAGCGACACACGCAGGTCACGCCGCCTGCAGGCCGTGGCGGATTATGGGAGGGCCTGGCCGCGGGGCGCTGTGGCCAGGCTACTGTTGGGTCACTGTCCTCCTATCTGTTCAATCCCGTGTATATTTCTTCCATTATGGCAAAAAAATATGAGACCTCAGTGAGCCGTGAGACCATCCACAGCCCTGCGCTCTGTGTGGTGCCCCTACACTGAATGAAGATGCAACAAGAAAAGAGAAAAAATAAGGAGAAGAAAACAATAGAGGAAAACACTGGAAGAAGAAAACAAGAAAGAAGAAAGAGAATCAGACAAAGCAGAAAGAGCCTCCACCAGGCGCAGTAGTAGTAGCTGTTTGTAAATATCTAGAGGACTAAACTGTGCAATATCTCGATCATGGCATCTATAGGCCTCGGGAGGAGCCATGAGGTAGCCCTGGAGACCAAGTGGCTGGCCTCTGCCGGGGAACACAGAGGCGTGAAGGCTGCCGGGGTGTGACTGAGGGAGGGCGTCGCCGAGCAGCTGTCGGTTCTGAGCATTGTAAACCTGACCAGTCATCTGCATCACTCCCTGCCCTCTCCCCCTTCCCCTCCACGCCACATCCCCTTATCCCCTCCCGCAGCATCAAGCGTCACAGCCTCCCAAGACACACATCCCCGCCACTCCCCACAGTTGTATCTCCCTGTTTCACCCCTATGCCATCTCTCCTTCAAACGTCACACACTTCCAAGACACGTCCCACCCTTCTCCGCAGCTGCAAGTCCCTGTTTCACCCTCAAGCCGCCACCACCTCTGTTTTCCTGCACAAGGGTTACTCCTGTAGTATACTCACGTGCAAACTGGGGTGTATTTTGATAATTTTAGTGGAAGATCCTCGCCACGTGTAAAATGTGTGGAATGTGGACATGCAAAATCATCATTGGAAATCATGCAAGATCATCCACCACCACTATTACCACCACCAC
>NC_087163.1:25554584-25582084 GCF_035594125.1 Scylla paramamosain | reverse complement strand
TCTTCTTGTTCTTGTTCTTCTTTTCGTCTTCTTCTTTTCGTCTTCTTCTTCTTTCATTTGTGTTCTTGTATTTTTTTTATCTAATCTGTTCTGTTTCTCCTTTTTTTTATTCTTTTACTTTTCCTTCGTTCTCTTTCTCTTTTGTATTCTTTGCTCTGTTTTGTTCCTCGTGTTATTTCGTATTCCTCCCCTCCCTCTCTCCTCTTACCTCATCATTTTCTTTTTCTTCCTCGATCAGTTCTCTTCTCTTTTCTTTTTTTTTTACCCACCCTTATTTTTCTTCACACGCCTCAAGGATTTTTACTCATACACTCTTATTTTTCTTCACATCTCAAGGTTTCAAGATGTATTTTCCCTTCGCCGTGCGCCGCGTCAGAGACAAACGCTTTGTTGGTCCTCGCATTCATACTCCTCTCGTGTGAATTACTGGCTTAAGCGGCGATCATTTTTCAGCGCTTCACCGCCGCTTTGCTCGCCAGACATCTTAACCAAGTGGATTGCGACGTGCAGGAACCTTGGGAGAGTCTGGGAGGAGGTACCGTGCATGATTGTGTGTGTGTGTGTGTGTGTGTGTGTGTGTGTGTGTGTGTGTGTGTGTGTGTGTGTGTGTGTGTGTGTGTGTGTGTGTGTGTGTGTGTGTGTGTGCTGCCCTGCTCCACATCGCCGGCCTGTGCTGCTCTGCGTCACACTCACGTTGCTCTGCAGATTGCCAAACGTTTTATTTTTGGTGAGCAAAAAGCGCGTCATCCTGCAGCAGCTCGCGGGGCGCGGTGTTCGTGTTGTGTTATCTGTGAGTTGTGCTCCCGCCACGAGTTTTGCGTCTGTTGCCGCTCTGCCCATCCTCTCTCATTTGTTTTTGTTCTAAGTCTCTGTGCTGATTTCATATCCGAGTACATCTTTTGAACGTGCAGCAGCAGCAGCAGCAGCAGCAGCAGCTCCAACCAGTGCCCGCCGGAGCAACTCGTAAACTTCTAATAAATTATACCCACATTGGGCATCAGGTGCCTGCGGCCGCGGCAGTCTGGTGTGCAGCCTCAAAATCTCAGCCACAAAAACATGAAGTGTGGGTGGACAGGTTCCCCTCCCCCGCCATTCCTGCCTCCCCCGCCTGTCCTGCCTCGCCAGGTGGTCACCGGAGACAGTGTGGAGTGACTCAGCGGCTTGTTCCCCCCTCCGTCGTGGCCCTGCTGACCCATTGGACCCCCACGCCAGCCTGTCCGTCTGACCCAGTCCCGGCACGAGGCTTGGCAGGCGTCGCACCGCCGGCCAGCACCGGCCAGCAGCAGCAGGAGCGGGTCGTGCGTTCAAATCAGGTTCAAATCAGGGTAGCAGATGTCGCGTGGACGCAGCGCTCCAGGGAAATCATGGTGCGAGCCGGACACGGGGTGAGCGGCGGGCGTGCCATGGCGGGCAAAGGCGATCTGCACGGGGCACGCAGGCCTGGGGCGCGGCGGGAGCCTGGGCTGTGTAATGAAGGTATGGGGCAGCGTCGGGAGTGTGGGCGCACCTGAGGGTAGTGGCACGCTGGTGGTCCACGCGGAGCAGGCAGCCTGATGGGCGGCCGCCGCGCCGTAATGGGGTCCCCCGGCGGTTTATGTCTCACGATTTCAGGAGACAGCGGGGTAAGGGCTTCCCGCCGCTGTAATTAGTGTTTTAATTTTATAATATCACTGGAGGCATGTGGTGGTGGCGGTGTCACCTGTGCAGGCTGCTGAGTTATTGCCGCAACGCTTGTTGCCTTAACGACCAATATTTCTTTGTCCACCGTGAGTCTGCCTGACGCGCATTACTCACCCTCCCTCAAGTGAAAAATAATGATAACCAAAGTAAAAAGGTTACAAGATTATCAAACCATAAAAACTGCAAGTATTCAATTATCATTTGACCTAATGACCTGAACCCCACGGAGTTTACTCCCCTCGCTCGCCTGCCCGCGCCGCGCCCTGCAGCCCTCCCGCCGCCCGCCAGCCCGGCAAGCAGGGCTGAGCGGAATGGGGGATTGGCCACCGCTGGCGCTGACGCTCATGGTGGTCCGGGGTAACTTCCCGCTGGTGTGTTTGGTGGCCAGAGTCACTCGACAGTACAGACAAGCCTCACTGTAGGGGCCGTCACCGCCGCCTGCCTCCAGGGGCGGGACGGACAGCTTCTGGCGGAGGCGCGGTGTGTGGCGCAGCGCGTGCCTCTGACGCACGCCAGCAAACCTGCTAATGTCGCGACCCTCCAGTCGGCAGAGTGGCGCCTGCTTTATTACTGCTCATTACAGCACTGCTTACAGAGGCGCTCGCCGTCACTGACGCCTGCACAGGGAATAATGTAAAGGAGTTAAAGAGGGAACCGGACGGCTGGCCACTTGAGGGCTCCTTGCCTCACCTCGCCTGTCCTGCCCCCCTGGCCTCGCCCTGTCCCTCGTGCCCGTCCCGCTCCAGGGTCTCCTCGCCAATCTCCACCCGTCACGTCCCGCCGCCGGCACACTTCTGCCCTGCCTTGCCCCGCGCCTGGGACTCCAGTTTTTCTTCAGCTACTTGTCGGTATTCGATTATTGCCAGATGTACTTTGGCAGTGAACACGATAGACACTTTATCCTAAAACGTGTTGCTCTCCTGGACCAGCGCTAACGAGGGCTGCGGCGGTGGGCTGGCGGCGGCGGAGGATGCTGCTGCTGCTGCTGCTGCTGGTGTTGTGGCGGTGGCGGCGGTGTCTGGACGCGACTTAGGGCCAGACCTCAATCGCCTCAGCTTGTTGTGGCCTTCCGCACCGCGCAGCGTGGGAAATGGTGGAGATTGATGGGCCACGTGATAGGAGTCTGGGTCAGGAGAAGAAATTTTACGGTGGATTTACAGATCGCGAAGACAAAAAGAAGTGAGTGTCGAGCTGCCGCCAGGATCTCGCCGCCGCCGCCGCCGCCTCCTCCGCCGCCACCGCCGCTCGGAACCTCGGAAGCGTGAAATGACAAGAAGGTGAAAGAACAAGAATGTGAAGAAACAATTCCAGCAGTGTGCGTGTTTCATTCCTCCCTGTGCCTTTTTCCTCTCGTTGCTTCTCTTCCTTCTCCTGTTCCTCTTTTTTTCTTCTCTCATTTCCCTTCCCCAACCACCTCCTCCTTGTCGGTCTCCTCCCTCCTCCCCGTTGCCGTTCTTCTCATTTTCCTTTTTCTTTTCACTTTATTCCTTTCCCTTCTCTATCTCTTTCTCCGCCTCCCAATCTTCGTTTTCTTCCATGTTCTCCTCCTCCTTCCCTGTCCGTTCGTTCGTCTGTTAATAGAATACATGAAATCTAGACCAAAATGATAGTCTTAGGTTTATAACACGTCTGAATTCAATTGAACATCACTTTTTTCCCCAATAAGACAGATAAAATAATAAAATGATAAAGTCTGAGCTTTGGAACTCATCGGAAACCTATCAAAAATTAATAACAAGAAACCACATGTAAAAATTGCAGACGAAACGTAAGAAAATGCATGAAATTACAAGTGTGTGTGTGTGTGTGTGTGTGTGAGTGTGAGTGTGAGTGTGAGTGTGATTCCCAGCTACTCTTACTTTCCTTCCGTGCCTGGCAGACGCTAGGTAGCGAACACCTGCCCACGAGAGTTAAGACTTCGCTAGCTTGCGCGGCGCTGATTACAAGCAACACACACGAGACTTAACGCCGCGTCGACATGACATAAAAACCTGACTCTGGAAGCGCTGAAACCACACGCTTCTCTCACTCTCTTAAAATAAGCAACAACTGAAAGGCTAAAGGTTAAGTGATTTGTTGCCACTGCATGAGGGAATGATATGTTGTGTTTTGTCCGGCGTCAGGCAAGAAGTGGAGACAAGACGCTTCGGGATGTAAAAGGAAACATACCCGGGTACATAATTGGCGGACAGCAAGAGAGGTGTTGGTTGCCTTGCACAAGGAGACCCTGTAATACACCCTGGCGATGAGTAATGATGACAGGTGAGGCTAGATGAGTAATAGAAGTTAGTTTATTAAATAGGTGGTTGGTTGAATACATGGAATACTGGAAGGGATTGTAATTAGAGTTGTAAAGGTTAGTAAAGATTGTAGGATAGTTATGTAGGTAGTTATTTAGGGTTTTTGTAGTTCCATTAGCTGACTGTAGATGCAAATAAACAGAAAATGATGTTTGTAGCTAGTGATAAAAGAATTGTCGATCGTGTGTGTGTGTGTGTGTGTGTGTGTGTGTGTGTGTGTGTGTGTGTGCGTGAAGGAGACCGGCACAAGGTTACACAAAAGGTAGAAAATTAAAAAAAGAATGCTGCTCATCTGCCGCTCTTGGAAACTGGTTAACAAGAACTAAAAATAAGAAAAAAAGGAAAAAAAAACAAGGCCCAATAAATTAATGAATCGCCCCAAAAAATACTAACTTACGTACTTTGTATTTTTTCTTTTCTCTTTTTTTTTTTTTTAGAATTCTGCGAACAAACCCACTTTTTATTTATTTTTTTTAATCCAACTGCGCAGAAGGTTGTATCTGTCTGACCTAATGTAACCTTATGGAGATTGAAGTTTGTTGTTGTTGTTGTTGTTGTTGTTGTTGTTGTTGTAGTTGTTGTTGTTACAAACACGTATAAACACATTCATCTATTTTTCTCCCTTTTTTTTATTGTATATCTGTATGTATGTATGTATGTATTTCCCTTCTTTTTGTCAGTATATATATTTACATGTATATCCTCCCATTTTTTCTTTATATCTGTGTATTTTTCCCTTTGGTATTGCATTTCTTTGTATTTCCCCCATTTTTATTCGATTTCCAAACATCCCCCTTTCTTTTTCCTGCATATCTAGTTTATTTCCTCATTTTACATCGTATCTCTATATATTTCCCTTCATTTTCACTCTAAACCTATATTCCCCACAATTTTCACTTAATTTCTACGTATTTTCCACCTTTTTTTCCCTATACCTATTACCTGTGCAGGTGTGTTTACGTGTCGGCGTGCAGGTGTAGTCAGGTGTGTTCAGGTATGGTCAGGTGAGCACGTCTGGTGGATAAAGCAATCAAGGGAGGTAATTAAGGACACTACATAACACTCATGACAAACGATGGCCTGCTGGTGCGCCTGGAGGAGGAGGGGGAGGAGGAAGAGGAGGAGGAGGATCAGGAGGAGGAGGAGATATGAATGTTGAGCGGCTGGTGTCTCGAAGTGAATTGTATAGTTTTTGCAAGTCTTTTTCAGAGAGAGAGAGAGAGAGAGAGAGAGAGAGAGAGAGAGAGAGAGAGAGAGAGAGAGAGAGAGAGAGAGGAGATTTTTTTTTTCTTCATTCTCTTTTCATTCTTCCTCTCCTCTTTCTTTTGTTTTAACAAGTTTAAGTTCCTGTAATTCGATTTGAATAACTATTAGTCGTAATTTCCTTAGTTTATTCATTTTTCCAGTTTAGATTTTTTAAATTTTAATTTTAAGTTTCATAACTGCACTTACTCTTAAATAATTTAGTTCCTTTCACTATTCTACATTTGCTTTACTGTTTATTCATATCATATACTTATTCACAAAGCATCCATGATATCATTAAGAAATATTCATCCCCTCTTTGATACATTTACCTTCCGAAGTCTCAGCAAAAATGTCATTACTTCATCTTGCTCGTCCATCCAGTTAGTCACTACACCTTTGCTCAGTTCCCCACCCAGGTACCTTTCCATTCATCATCCTGTCAGCTGGCCTGCTATCAGTTCATCTCACTATATATCTTTCTATCTCAGCCTCTATCTTGTTTGTTGATCTAATTACTTACCTACGTCTTTGTTTACCTCTTCATTTCTTATCTATAAATCTTCACGTCAGCCATTATGTTATCTATTCATCTATACATCCATCAAACCATCTGTCTTTGGATTTCACCTTCCATCGGCCTCGTTTATTTGTCTAATTGTAAAGTTGTCTATCAGCTTATCGATCTTTCCGCTAACCAGTAAGCTATCTATTCATCAATCTATCTATCTCCCTTTTTATCTCCCTTCCAATCTATCTATCTGCATTCCCATCAACAATAAGCCAGCGGGGGGTAGCGGTAGCCTAGAGGCAGATCAGAAAAGGGAGAAAAGGGGCGGAGGGAGGTTAGGGAGGGCTGGAAGGAGGCAGGCGTGAGGTAGGTAAGCAGGCCGGGCGTCCCCCTCACCCTAGGCAGGTTGACAGGGAGGCGTGACGGGCCGCCCTTCTGACGCCTCGATTTTTAGGTTGAGGTGACGTGGAGAGCGTGAGAAGGATGGTGCTTTTTGTGCCGCCATTACCATACAGTGCATGCCTCGGGGCGGTGGTGATGCGTCTGCCCTCCTTGACTTCTGTTCGTCTTTTTCCTTTGCTTCTCTTTTGTTTCTTCTTTCTAGTTTGCTGTGATTGTTTTTCTCTCTTCTGTTCTTTCTTGTTTTGCCTCTTTTTTTTTCTTTTTCTTTTTTGTTTCTGTTGTAATGTGTTGAGGTGTCTTCCTTCCTTTATTTCCTCTGTTCTTTGATTCCTGTTCTTCTCTTATGTTTCTTTTTTCTATTTTGTTTTCTCTTTCTTCATCCCTCGTTACTGTTATTGCAGCTTCTTTCCTTTCATTCCTGTCATCTTTCATTTCTGTTCTTCTTCCTTTATTTTCCTTCTTTCTAGTTTGTTTTCCTCTTCCTTCCTTCCTTCCTCGCGACTGTTGCTGCAGCGTCTTCCCTCCTTTCTTCTTTGTTCTATGATTCCTGTTCTTCCTCTTTGCTCATTTCTATTTAACTTTTTTTTTCTGCCAACTGAAAATGCAACTCAAGTCTTTAAAGGAAAAAGGAGAAGAGAAGAATTTGCAAGAGAACCGAAAATAACAATGCGTTTTGTAATTCCTCCTATTTTACTTTTCTTTTTTCTTCCTTCTATTATCATGCAGTGTTTCGTTGTGACTATGATGTAGGTTATTCTCTCCTTTTCTTCTCACATTTTTTCAATGATTCTTGTTCTGCTTATCTGTTCATTCTCTCCATCTTTCTCCCTTCCTTCTTGTTCCTTCAGTTTTTATCTTTATATCTTATTCCATTCCTCCACACTTAATAAGCCTTTTCTACCACCTTTTCTTTCTCTTATTTTTCCTTCTCTATTCCTCTTCATCTTTAAATTTATCTGCATATCTCGAATACTGTTGTGAACTTCCCTTTACTTCTCCCCTTTCTTTATCTAGCAGTTCTTTGTCCACTCGTATATAATCCTCTCTTCTCTGAGTCCTTTTCATATTCCCATCCTCTTCAATTCTTACATCCCTTCTCTCCTCACTCTCCCACTCTTTCTTTCTCTCCTTTCCTCCCACCCTTAAATCGTGCATCAGCCCAGCCATTCTACCCTCTCCCTTTCCGTCCCTCCTCTCCTCTACACTACTTTCCTTCCCACCCCTCTCTCCTTCCCTCCCTTCCCTCCCTTCCCTCCTAGTGATTTATGAGGTGCGGGCGCCATGCTAAAAGCTGCCGAGAGCGTGATGGGCTGCTGTGGAATTCTGAAGGTAATTATCTCGTATCTCTCACGCTATCTCTCCTTCTCACTGTATATATCTGTTTTCCACGACCCTGTTCTCTTGCTCTCTCCTCCCCACGTTTTCTTATCTCTGCTTCTATCTCTCCGTGGTGTCTTAAGTGTGTTGCGTAGTGGTGCTCATAAGTAATGGTAAAGGCAATGATGTGTTGTAATTGCAGGTTGTAGCGGTTGGTGTTAGCTAAGAGTATTAAGTCTTTGGTTACTGGAGACTTAATGACACAAGTTAGAAGGGAGTTTTGTGGTTCGATTGATCATTAATAAAAAAAGAAGAGAGAAATTAATTGTACCTACTAATATATTTGAACAGCTCTGTCACTTCTCTTGGTGTTAGCTAAGACTGTTAAATCTCTAAATGTTGGTGATTATGTGACACCTGTTAGAACGGTGAGCTTTCGTGGTTTGACCCATTATTCATTCACTGCTGTTTGGTACATTTGCCCTACACCACTAATAACCCTGGGATATTTCTCTTCGCTCTACAACCAGTTCTTAATATCGTACTGGCTACAAATTGACACAGTATTCTTTCAATTTCTGTGTTATTCCTTCTAGGTGCTTATAATTAATTTCTACAGTGCTTTTAATGCTTTGTGTCATTGCATTGTGTCATTGCATTGTTTGGTACGTCTGTCTTTAATTACTAGCTACTTGGAATGTTTCTTCTCGTTCTATTGCCACATCAAAACATTACACTGGTTAGACATTACAAATTTCTAATGCAAATAATTTCTACAATGTTTTTAATGCTTTGTGTCATTGCATATCGCTGTTTGGTGCATCTGTCTTTAATTACTAGCCACTTGGGACGTTTCTTCTCGTTCTGCTGCCACATTTAAACATTACACTGGTTAGACATTGCAAAACCTATTCTTTCCATCCCTTTCTCTGTTCTAGATGCTTTTAATTCATACATTGGCGTTTCCTGAAGTAAATAAAGATACAAGACAACGTTTATTTAAATTATTTCTTATTCCTATTGCTGGGAGCTAAATAAAATATGAACTAAAAATATATAGAAATGTATCATAATTTCTCTAACTTTTTATTCCTTAACTTTTCATTCGTGTGCTCAGAATGAACTACATTGAGAGGTGAAAACCCATGATTTATTCAGACCTACTTCCATCTGTGTTGGCGAAAGTGGACTCAAGTATAAGCGAAACGAAAGAAACACATCATTTCTCATTAACTTCTTGCCTTACCTTTTCATTCTTGAGCTCAGAGTAAACTGTATACTGAGAAACACACACACACACACACACACACACACACACACACACACACACACACACACACACACACACACACACACACACACACACACACACACACACACACACACACACACACACACAAGAAAAAAAAAAGAAGAAGAAGCAAACACCAGTGATTAAAAACTTAATATCTTTACACCTATTAAAAAAAAAAAAAAATTAATGTAAAGAAGTAATGTAAAAATTGCACTCAAGTCATCGAGGTAGAAAGAAAGAACATCCCAGCTCGACTTAGCAGATGTGATTAGCAGCACGTAAAGTCCTTCCGAGCAGGTTCATGATGCGGGGGAACAAGTTGAGCGCCGATCCAGTTCATTAAGTTGCTGATCATTAGTGTTATTAAAGCTATGCACAGTCCCGTTCATCTTTGATCTCTTTGAACCGCGCGTGTTTCTTCTTGTCTTGTCCTTAATTGATGATTGTGATTGTTTGATTAGCGTCTCTTGTTCACTTGTATTAGTCATGCTATTGGTATTGTTGTTGTTCTTGTTATTATTATTATTATTATTATTATTATTATTATTATTATTATTATTATTATTAATTTTATTATTATCATGATCATCATTACAAAAACAACGAAAACAACAAGAACAACAACTGCTACTACTTCTACTACTACTACTACTACTACTACTACTACTACTACTACTACTACTACTACTACTACTACTACTATACGTAAATTTACCAGTACTATATAAATCAATGTACATAACCATCTATTAATATCCACCAGACTATATCACTTTTTACTGCCTGTCTATTCGTAAGCACACATAGTAAAAATAATACCCAGTGATAGAGATCTGAATAAAAGAGAAAAAAAAAAATCTTCTCCTGTAAACCTTGCAGTGAATACAACAAACAAACAAACAAACAAACAAGTGCTGGGAGGAGAGAGGTGTGGCATAATTGAAGGCAAGGGTCAAGTAAGACTAAGAATAACTAACTTGTCTAAGACCAGTAATCTTAAACACTTAGTCAACGTGAGGTCAATTTACAAAGGCAACAGAGATGACAAATCGTGTTTATGTGGGTATTTTCTCTCAAAGACGAGGTAGAATACTTCCTTAAACTATCAACAGAGTCATAGAAACACTAAAAAAACCACTGTAATTTCCCCTAGAGGCTGTTAAAACTCTGAACATTTAAGAATACTAACATAAGCGTGGATCAGACCGCGTGGCTTGGGTATAGCGTGGGTGTGGCTGAATGGCGGCCTATCATAGCATCATCTCGAGGTGCTCACGTTCGACACCCGCCAAAGCTCCTGGGGAGAGTAATGAGGTGAGATGGATGCTGATAAGATAACCCTGTGGTGTGCTAATCGCTTGTCCAGACACCCTACTCGTCTCCGCTCTCCCCTCCTGCTCTCACCACGGCGGAAAAAAACAGCGACACGACCCAAAAATTCGAGGGAGGCAGGGAGGGAAGAAAGAAATTAGTGATCTCTCTGACAGCCGCCGCCACGCTACCAGGCAACGCAGGTAACAGGTGAGCAAGGCCAATTACAGCGCCAGGTAGAGGCTGCAGCGAGGGATCTGTCACCGTCCCGTTTTCTTTAACCCTTTTCCGTCGATTTCCTTCTCCGTTTTCTTTTGTTCAGTCATCACCTCCTTTTGTTTTTTCTCTTCTCTTTTTCTTTCTTCTTTTTTTCTTCTCTTCAGTTTCTTTGTTTTTCTTACTCTTCTCTCCTCCTCCTTCCTTTTATCTCTTCTGTGCTTCCTCTCTCTTATTGTTTTTCTTGTTTTTTCTCTCTTTCCTCAGTTTCTTTCTGCTTTCTTCCCTTCTCTCCTCTTCTTCCTTTTTCTCCCGTCTTTCGTTATCCTCTACTGTTCTACTTTTATTTATATATTTTTTCCAGTGTGCTTTCTTGTTTTTTTTTCCAGTTTTCCAGTTTGTTTTTCTAAATATCTTAATTTTATTGCTCAGAATTTGTTTTCTTTCCTGTGTTTTTCTTTTTTTCTCAGTCGTGATGAATAACTCTCTTTCTTATAGACAGGCAAGGCAGTTCTGAAAATATGCTTATCTATTATATTTACGTGTTTTACATATATAGCAACGAAGCACCACCTTATCATAACGCAGAGGACCTAAACACACTCTCTCTCTCTCTCTCTCTCTCTCTCTCTCTCTCTCTCTCTCTCTCTCTCTCTCTCTCTCTCTCTCTCTCTCTCTCTCTCTCTCTCTCTCTCTCTCTCTCTCTCTCTCTCTCTCTCTCTCTCTCTCTCTCTCTCTCTCTCTCTCAGCATAAAGAATTCTAATTGCCCACTAGAAGGTTGGTCTCCTTTTCACATTTCCATACAGAAGGTGCACAGTCTCCCTTCCCTTTCGTTACCTACTCGTCTTTTTCTCCCGCCCTTGTCAGTACTGGTGCGTTCACGATTTGCATAATGTGTGTTTAGAATCTGGCTTGGTTAGGGGGAAGATGCAACCTCCTCCTCCTCCTCCTCTCTCCTCCTCCTCCTCCTCCTCCTCCTCCTCCTCCTCCTCCTCCTCCTCCTCCTCTTCCTCTTCCTCTTCGATGGGTATCTTCGTGTTATGGTTAGGTTAGTTTTTTTCTCTCTCTTTTTCTCTTGGGAGTGGAGGTGTGGGTGGGCGTATGTGTGTGTGTGTGTGTGTGTGTGTGTGTGTGTGTGTGTGTGTGTGTGTGTGTTTTTGTACGTGTGTGTTTAGGGATAAGTATGGGGTTATTTATGTTCATGTGAGGTTATTGTGTGTGTGTGTGTGTGTGTGTGTGTGTGTGTGTGTGTGTGTGTGTGTGTGTGTGTGTGTTTTTTTATTCATTCATGTATGTATATAAGAAGATGAAATTCCTGCTCTCTCTCTCTCTCTCTCTCTCTCTCTCTCTCTCTCCTCTCTCTCTCTCTCTCTCTCTCTCTCTCTCTCTCTCTCTCTCTCTCTCTCTCCCCTCTCCTCTCTCTCTCTCTCTCTCTCGTTTTTCTTCTTCCTTTCCTCCCACCTATTCTTTCCTCCCAAATCCAATCACTAACCCATTTCTCTATCTCCCATACATTCCTTTCGTATCCCATTCCCATTCTTTCTACCCCTCCCTACCACCACCACCACCACCACCACCACCACCACCACCACCACCACCACCTAAGTCATGCCCTCTCCCCTCCTAACACCTTATTAAATCTTCGCACTGGTAATAGGATGGAGTTGTAGAATGTTACGGTGCACTTAACACCTTCGTGGCGGGCCGTAACAGAGCTAAGAGTCCTCCTCTTGCTCCTTTTCTTCCTCCTCCTCCTCCTCCTCCTCCTCCTCTTCCTCCTCTGTTAGTAGTTTGTATAAGGTTATAATTTTTTTTTTCTTTCCTCCTCCCCTTTTCTTGAGTTGCTGGGCAGATAGAGAGTAATTCCTTCTAATTTCGTTTCTTTGTCTCATCTTTTTTTGTGTGTGTGTTTGTTTCGAGTTTATTATTATTTTTTTTTTTCATGCCTGATAATTTTGTAGTAGTTTTTCGTCATTTTTCTTGTTTGCTTTTTTTTTTTTTTTTTTTTTTGTCCTTGTTTTTCTGTCTATTTATTTTATTTTATTTTTTATTTCTCCACATTATTTTGTAAGTTTGAGCAATAGATTTAATTCAGCACAACTCGATTCTTCCTTCGTATTTGTCTTCTGTCACTGGTTTCCTTCCTCCTCTTCTTCCTTATCCATTTGTTGTTCTTAGTCTTTCCGTTCCACCACCTTTACTTCTCCCTTCTTCATTTTTATATAATATTTGTCATCATTGCTTTCTTTATCAGCTCTCCTTCCTCTCCACCTCTATTTCCTTCTCTCCTCTCATGTCCCTTTATTTCTCCTTTCCTCTCTTCTTTCCTCATCTTCCTTCTCTATTCCTATCTATATCCTACCTCTCTTCCATCTCCCTTCTTTACTCTCTTCTATCCTTCATTCTTTCCTCCCTCCTGTTTTCCCGTTTCTCCTCCTGTACCTCCCATAACTCCTCACTCCTCTTCCTCCTCCTCCTCCTGCTCCTCCTCCTCCTATATCTAACCGGACCTCACTTACAGTCTATATTATCTAATCTGTCAACGTGGAGGCCTTCAGCACTTAATCTAAAGGTGCATTAAGACGTTATTAATTAGCTCCCTATATACTTTATAGAGGCGATACACAGGTAGGGCGGAGCGAGCGATGGTAATGGGTGAGTGGTGGCGCTGGTGGTGACGGTGATAGGTGGGTGTGGGCGGGGCTGTGGGCGGGATATGGGCGGGACTCGGGCATGGCCAGGCCTACGGAAGGTTGGATTGGGCTGTCGTGAAGTAATTTAGGCAAAGGTAAGTCGTTAATATGGAGAATCTCATAAGCCACCTGTCATTAACCTTCGGCCTTCCTTCCTGTTTCGTTCCCTCGCTTCCCCCACTCTGCCTCTCTCCACTCTGTCTTCTCTCGCCCTGCCTCCCTCTCTCTCTGTCTTCCCTCCCCCGTGACCTTCTGTTCCAGGGCCGTAATGGAGTTTAATGGGAACTTCTTTTCTCTGGAGATGTAACGGAGTGAGTGGTTTGCAAGTGGAGTGTATATGTGAACTATTGTTTGTGTATTTGAAGTGAATTAATGTAGATTTTAGGACTTTTTGATTTGATTTGATTTTTTTTCTCTCTCTCTCCCTTTCTCTCTTTGAAGATTATTAATAGACTGGAAGGATTGAAAATATATATAAATTGGGTGTTTTCATATGCAGATTTGTACGTAAAATCGAGGTTTATAATGTTGATGTTATTAACGACTTTTTATATTGCTCTTTACAGGTAACAAGTAAACTATGGTCTGTATATTTATGTCAAGTATTAATGTTATGGACTGTTTTTGCAGGGAACAAGTAAACTATTTTCTATACATTCAAGTAAATCAGATTAATTCATAAGACTCTCATTAACGTTCTTTTTATTTAGACTGTTTAATTAATGTTCTTTCTTTCTCTCTTCTCAAGGTAAGTGTTGATTCCACTGATGACGTGAGCGAGAGACAGTGCAAGGTAAAGTAAAACAAGATTATTTTATTGTTTCATCTCTAATTGGAAGTGTTGAGAAGTCTTCATCGTTATTGTGTATTAGTTCCTGTAGGTGTTGCGTGTTTTTCATGTTTTTCGTTTTCGTGTTTTCGTGTTTTCGTGTTTTCCTTTTTGTCTTGTCCTCTTGATTGAATTAGTTTCATGTTTTCCATCAGCTGAGAAATCTGGAAACACTGAGAAACTACGTAGACGAAATAATAAGAAAGACTTGTATAGACATCTCATCTTAATTGAGTTGAAATGTAATGTTTTTCCATCGACTGAGAAATCCAGAAGCACTCAGAAATTACATAGACTGAAAAAGAAAAAAAAGAAAGATAAAAGAAGAGCACAGTATAGAAGTCTCAGTGTTCTCTTAATTGAGTTGGAATCTATTGTCTTCATCGACTGAGACATCCAGACACACTCAAAAACCAGACGCAAGAAGTAAGTATAAATAGAAACTTTACTGTCTTGTGAACGTGTGCCGAAAGAGATGTAATAGTAACGATGAAAGATAAGTTAAAGAATGCAAGATTGAAATATAAACATCAAAAATCCTACAAAAGTGTGCTGATGTAGAGTTGATGATAATGAAAAAAAAAAAAAAAAAGGCATTAAGAGTTAAGATAGAAGCAGTAAATTTTAGAATCCTTTACACTCATTTACCGAAAGCAATTCAATAACAGTAACAACAACAAAAAGATGAATCATATTAACAAAGAAAAAAAAACCGACGTTCTTCAAATGAGAATAAAAAACGTAATGGAAATATGTTGAACGGAAGGTCAGACAGAGGCAAAAAAAAAAAAAAAAGAAGAAGAAGAAGAAGAAGAAGAAGAAGAAGAGAGAAAATAAGAGAATAAAAGAAAGAAAAAAAAAAGCAACATTTACGACAATCACGTCCCCTTTGAATTTTTTTGCACAGGTAGACAGACAATCAGACAATCAGACAGTCAGGTGACCCATGAAACGCCTGCATCTCCTCGTGAACCCTTTTTGCTTCGACTCTTTTTACTTATGTGTGTATGTGTGCTTATTATGAACCGTAGTCGAGGTGCCCTGGAAATGAAACACCAGCAGATCGGTTTCGGTTGAGGCGTTAAAAGGAATCAGAATCTTGTTTTTTTCTCTCTCTCTCTCTCTCTCTCTCTCTCTCTCTCTCTCTCTCTCTCTCTCTCTCTCTCTCTCTCTCTCTCTCTCTCTCTCTCTCTCTCTCTCTCTCTCTTCCCAATTTCATTCTTCTATCCTTCGGCTAAGCTCTTCTCGATTTCCTTCCGCTAAAAAGATAAGACGAAAAAAAAATAATAAATATGAGTCAAAGAGAAGATCGGGTATAGTTATAATAAAGAGGAACAATGCCAATATTTTTCACCTCGATAACAAGGGTAAGAGAGCAGGATGTAAAAGCACGTAAAAGAATAAGAGGGAAGAGAAAGAAGAAGAATGATGAGAATGGAAAACAAAAAAGAAAGATAGAAAGTAATTATCATAAATTCCCCGTCGGTAACAAAGGAAGAAAATAAAAACGAAGAAAATAAAAAAATGAAGAACAATAACAATAACAAGAAGACAATGATAACAAATAAATGTGTCTATATCCGATTATAAAGAAAAAGAAAACTAAAACAAAAATATAAAAAAAAAGGAAATAAACAAGAAAGCAATGATACTTTTCACCCAATAACAAGGAAGAAAAATGGAGAAGAAAACAGCGATGAAAGAAGACGGAAGAGGAAGAAGAAGAGGAAGAACTCAACTATTGTATCTTGTTAGTAATAAGGTGAAAAGGAGGAGTGATACAAAGATAATTGGGAAAAGGGAAGAGGTAATCAGGACACCACACCTATTTTATAAAGGAAAGGAGAAAAAAGGGAAGGGGAAAGAGGAAAAAACAGCGATAAAAAAGGAAGTAGGGGACACAGATTGGCGCGTCACGTCCGGTCAATAATGAGGGAAAAAATGCGATAAGGAAAATAAAGGAAAATTACAAAAAGATAACGGAAAAAAAGCAGTATCATGAAAGTTTGTATGTAATAAAAAGAAACGAGACAAAGAAAAGGAAAAGATAAAAATGAAACAGTAAGAAGGATGTTTAAAAATTACTGTAGAATATAGAAAACAAATAGAAATAGAGTAAAAGTTGTAATAAAAGAATAAGAAATGGAAAGAAGATAATCGTAGCATAAGAAAAGGAAAAGACACAAGAACACCAAAGAAAAGGGAAAAGGGAAAAACTGATATTCCAACCCAAGCCGTAAAAGAAAACAGGAAAAAAAAAGAAAAAGCAGAAAAATAAAAAGAAAACCAATAATAACAAAGAGAAAACCGTAAAAAATACCCTCCCCAAAAAAAGAAAACGGAAAACTGAAATTCCAACACAAACCTTTAAAAGAAAAAGAAAAAAAGAGAAAAGGAAAAAAATCAGACGAAAAAATAAATAAATAAATAAAAAACCGACAACAGAAAACCGAGAAATGAAAAAAAGGCAAAGAAAAAAAAAACGAAAAAAGACGAATAATAGACGAAAAATTTAAACTAAAAAAAAAAATAAATAAATAAAATAGATAAATAAAACGAGAGAAATCTAAAGAGTTACGAAGATCAGACGTTAAGATAAGTACACGCTATACCCAATAATGAAGGACCGGCTGCTATAGAGACACTTGGTTTTGTAAGTGGCTTGGCGTAACGCGGTGGCTCTTTACGCATCGCTGCTTATTGCGAGTAACGTTATCACCTCAGGCTGGGGCGGCGGTGGTGGTGGTGGTGGTGGTGGTGGTGGTAGTAGTGTTGGTGGTGGTGGTGTCAGAAGTGCTTAGTGTCAGGAAGGTGACGTCCACGAGCTGGTGATGATTATTGAGGTGGTGGTGAAAGAGAGAGAGAGAGAGAGAGAGAGAACGTTTATTTCATGTTTTGTTATGTAAGAATTAATGATGTTTTGTTATTAAGACTATTTCCACGTCTCTCTCTCTCTCTCTCTCTCTCTCTCTCTCTCTCTCTCTCTCTCTCTCTCTCTCTCTCTCTCTCTCTCTCTCTCTCTCTCTCTCTCTCTCTCTCTCTCTCTCTCTCTCTCTCTCCAGCACAAAAGCTTATTAAGGAAACAAAATCGGAAACATTTCTTGCAGACATTCCCGCCGCCACGCCAGAATTCCTTTACACTTGTCTGCACGGACTCATTCCCTTCCCCCCTTTACCTAATTGCTTACCTGGTTCTCTGTTGTGTTCCCTTAACTTTTTTGCCGTCCGTGCGAGCCAACCTGGTGAGTGTGTCCGTGGCTCCCGCGTGCTTGTCCCGCTGAGAACAAATTTGACAAAGTATTCGGTAGCTATCCTCACAACACGGTGGCAACAGATTGAGAAGGATCCTGCCGCCGCTGAAGAACGCCTGCCCCACGCTCCGCCATGAGTTCCTGTCTGTGGATTCTGAAACGCTTCTAGCCGTGCCTATTCTGCTTTCAAAAGGCTCTAGTTGAAGTTACATGGGTTTTCAAGGGTGTATTTATAGTTCCGGTGAAATATTAACAGTATTCTTACTTTATTAATAGGAGAAGCACTCTTGAAAACCCTGCTATTCATCTCTGTGGCCTTTGAAAATAGATGTGGTGAGAGCGTTTCCGAACACGGGCCTGTCATGACCTTCGCTCCGGGCTTGGCTTGAGTGATGGCTGGCAGCGGTGGCCTCGGTGCCGAACCAGAATTCCGCGCAGGCCTTTTCTCTCAGCCGCGCGACAAAATAGTGCACCGAGCCACGCAGGGAAGTGAGGCTTTCCTAATTTCACACTGTTATCAGAAACGCCTCGGCGGTGCGTGAGTTAGTGGGTATGTTAGTCATGCGGAGTGAATACGGGCGCCTGAGCAGCCCGAGTGGAACGGCACGCACGCCGCGGCCCCTCCTTTGCTGATTGCCTCGCCGCGGCCCGCCAGGCGCTGCGTGCCGGCCACGACCAGTAAGTGGCAAACGGTAGGAGCGGGATTATTATCGGCCCGCGTGGTGATGGACGACCCGGGGTGTGATTAGTGAGCTGAGTAGGTGCCGGGAAGGCGAGACAGCCGCGGCCAGGCTCCGCGCCCCACACCTCCGCTGCTGCAGCACAAGGCCCACATCACCACGTCCGTCACCAGCAGTATATTGTGGCGTGGCTGTTACTTTTAGCGTCTCGCCAATTAAGCTGCGCCGTCGTGGCCCAGGAATATGTTTCATCAAGCATAAACTGCCACCTTCAATTATTGGATCACAGTTTAATGAAGACGAAACTGTTTCTCATCTGCAGTAATTCAATAAACTGCCCAGATAAAAACAGCTCTGGGTCGTGGCGCTGCGCGGAGGGGAGGAGGGCGCGGACAGGCGGCCCTCTGATGAGCAGGTGTTCGGAAAGCGTTCGGAAATGCATCATCCCCACCGAAATTGCAGACTTCCTGAAGGATGTACGAGTTGCTGTGGGTTTTCATGACTTACTCTTGAAGGATCTAACATTCCTGTGGCGGGCGTAACTAGTGGCTGTCCTTGCCAGAGTGAGGCGAGAACCGAAGGCGAAGAGAAGATAGGTGGAGCGTGGGATCGAGCTAGGTTAGGTTAGGATAGGTTAGGTTATGGGGATAAGTGGTGAAGTGAGGCTTAGCTAAGTGGCAGAAGGTGGATTAATGGACAAGACGCGTTAAAGGGAGCGTGGACGTGACTGTGGGCATTAAGGAGGACGAGAGGCGATGTGGGTCTTTAAGGGACGAGTGGGCGGCGTGCGTGGGCGTGGCAGAAGACCGAAGTGCACGTCCCTGTTGGTCATTGTGTTGTGTTTCCCGGAAGAACAGATTGCAAGGACCGTGGTGGTGTCTGATAGTGGTGTGGCTCTGTCTTGCCGCCTGACTGGGGAAGGACATGGTTCACAGAGACAGACAAAAACATTCTCTCTCTCTCTCTCTCTCTCTCTCTCTCTCTCTCTCTCTCTCTCTCTCTCTCTCTCTCTCTCTCTCTCTCTCTCTCTCTCTCTCTCTCTCTCTCTCTCTCTCTCTCTCTCTCTCTCTCTCTCTCTCTCTCTCTCACTCACTAAAGACTCTTAAGGTAATGAATCTATTGGTTTAATCTTAGGAATTCATCTTCATTTAAATCGCATCTCATCACAACTTTTAAAGATTTTTTTTTTTTTTTTTTTTTTTTTTTTAGCTAAATAACTGAAGCGCGACAGTGACCCTTTAAATTCTCAGCATACCTTCTTGATTAGCGGAAAGAAAACGGAGCCACGATGTTGCTGACAGAATGCAGCATTAGATTCTTGCGCTTATCACTGGTTTCTTTCTTTCGCTTCTTTTTCTCCTTCTTGCGTCTTTTCCCTAGACTGAGTGAGGGGTTGGCGCTATGAACGAGCCTCCCTCACATTCCATCCCTCCATCTCAGTCTCTGTCTTCCCATTTTCTTTCGTTGCTAAAGTCGAGTAAATATCTTCCATTTTCTCCTTTGGGTATCCTTAAATTTCTTCTCCCTTCCGTCCCATCCTCTCCCTCATTCCCTTCCCTCCCATTTTCTCTCCCACAA
This sequence comes from Scylla paramamosain, assembly GCF_035594125.1. NCBI lineage: Eukaryota > Metazoa > Arthropoda > Malacostraca > Decapoda > Portunidae > Scylla > Scylla paramamosain. The sequence continues at coordinate 25,562,776 of NC_087163.1, read as the reverse complement.
AGGCTGCTCTCATTTTCTTTCCTCCATTTCTGTTTCCTTCTTCAAAACGACCCACTTTGGTTTTCCTTTAATTAGTTCATTTATCCTTGCCTCCCCTTCTTCCCCCCTTCATCATCTTTTTCCTCTTCTTTCCTCCGCTCCGCTCCTTCTGTCCATTTTTCCATTCATCCATCTCTGCTACCTTTCTCTACCATTTATCACGTTTCTCATCCATTCATCTTTAGCTCATTTTCTTCCTTTCTGCGTCCTTTCCTCTTTCTCCCCTTCCCCTCCTTCCTTCTTATCCTTACATCCATTCATTCATCCTTCCTGTCTTTCCCTTTTAGTTCATTCATTCTTATCTCCTTTTCTCTCTCCCATCATCCTCCCCTCTTTCCTTATCTTTCCATGCATCCATTCATCCACCCATTCATCCTTCTCCTTTCACTGTTTTTATTTGTACTCTATTCCTACATCAGCTATTTTCCTGTCCTTCCATCCTTCCATCCTTCCACCCATCTATGTATGAACACCTTCGGTCATCCATTTTTACAATTTTCCCTCAATTTTCCACGGTTCTTATACCCTCCCATCATCATCTCCCATTTTTCCATCCCTTCCATCCTTCCTCTTCTTTCCCTTAAATTTCCACGCTTCTTATCCTCTTTCCCATCATCAGCTCCCATTTTCCTATCCCTTCAAATTCATCCACTTCTTTTCCTTTAACTTCCCACGCTCTGTACCTTCCCATCACCAACCTCTCCATCCCATCCACTCCTTCACCATCCACACACACAGCCCCCCATCAAACACCCACTAGAGGGACACAGGAGAGGCATCACGGTGGCCACAATATATCGAGGGCGGGTATCAGACGGTGGCGTCACGGGTTAAACTAATCCCCTGTGCTCGCCCCTCCGGAAAACCAGCAGGCGACCGCAACACAAAAAGACTACTGGGAAGCCCTTGAGGTGCTGAGTGAGTCCATACGAGCAGGAGGAGGAGGAGGAGAAGGGAAGGACGGAGGGATGGGCGTAAAGGAAAGGGGGAAGAGGAGAAGGACAAGAGGGTTCTGGAGTGGAGATAATGAAGGGTTTGTGGGTGGCGTGGGTGAAAGAACGATTTATGTGCTGTGATAAGAGTTAAAAGCTGCACATGATCTGCTGATGAGAAGAGATGGCTCGGTGGGTGGCGCCAGCGTGGTGGTGGCGGTGGTGAAGGCGGAAATTGAGGAGAAGTTGGATTTGATTGTCATGGACTGTACTGGATGGGTGGAGAAATGGAATAGAAGGAAGGGGAGAGGAGTGAAGGAAGAAAGGAGTTTTATCGGGTGTAATGGGTGTAGAGAAATGGAACAGAGAGACGAGAAGAAAGATGGGTGAAGGAATTGCATAAGAGTGTATTTAAAACAGGTGAAAAATAATATACATAAGACAGGTGGAGGTATGGCAGGTAGACCAGGTGGAGAGTCACGTGAAGCAGCCAGGTAGACAGACAAATGAAGGAGTAAAAAATGGAAAGTAGATGCGAAAAAATGGACTAACAGTAAGAAAAGGGAAGACAATACCATACAGTACAGGTGAAGAAGTGACAGGTAGACTAGGCAGGGAGTCACGTGAGAACCAAATTGAAGAAATAGAACGAAAAACATGCGAAACAAATAAAATAACAAAAAAAAAAAAGGAAGCAAAATTTATATAGCACAGGTGAGGAAATGACAGGTCGATAAATGAAGAAATAGAAATGGAAAGTACATGTGGAAAAAAAAAAAAAAAACAAGGAAACGAAAATGACACGAACACAAGGAGGGACGGAGACGCCAAAACCAAGATGCTCGTTTTTGTTATGAAGACGTAAAGGAAACACACTGGAGGTTATTATTAGTTATATCCGAGCGTGTGATTGTTCCTTACAGGCGAAGTGGGCAACGAAGGGATTCTTCACGCCCTTCAACCTTCCCTTCGTGTTCCCGCCCTTCCCTTCAAACCCGTTCTCCTTCCTGCGTTATTTTCCCATCCCGTCCTGCTTTTCATAGTAATTTCACTCCTAAATCTGCCGTTACGAGTCTTTTCCTTACGTATGTTCGTGTTTTTCTTGGTGTTTCTCTCTTTCTCCTTCTATTTTTGGTTTAGTATTGATTCTGGTGCTATTTTTCTCGATCTGTTTTCTTCTTATATCTTCATTTTTTATCTTTCTTTATCTGGTTTTTATTACGTGATTGTTTCTTTCGTATTTTCATGTTTTTTTCTTAATTTTTCTCTCTTCCTTCATTCCATTTTTGGTTTATCGTTGAATCTTACTGTATTTTTCTCACGGTGTTTTCGCATTTTCTCTATTCATTCTTATCTCTTTGCTTTTTCACATGATTTGTTTTGATTATTTTCCACCTCCTCCATTTTTTTTACCTGTTCTCCTCCTTCCATTCTTTTATGTTTATTTAAATCTCATTTCTTCCAATTTTTCAACATCCTTTCTATCTCCTTTGCATCCTGGAACGAGAGAGAGAGAGAGAGAGAGAGAGAGAGAGAGAGAGAGAGAGAGAGAGAGAGAGAGAGAGAGAGAGAGAGAGCAGGAGCTTTCTAGGTTTTGTTATCTCTAAAACAGACTCTTATCTCTCTCTCTCTCTCTCTCTCTCTCTCTCTCTCTCTCTCTCTCTCTCTCTCTCTCTCTCTCTCTCTCTCTCTCTCTCTCTCTCTCTCTCTCTCTCTCTCTCTCTCTCTCTAAGCCATTACACACGTGCGCGAGCTCACACCCCCTCACTCCCTTTCACTCCCTTTCACTCCCTCTCTCCCTCTCCCCCTCACTCCCTCTAGCAGGTGAACGGCAACCTAATGGCCGCTACTGACCGGTTTCTTAATTACCCAACGAACATGAGGCGGATAGCGGGAAAGACGGGAGGAGGCAGGAGGGAGCGGGAGGAGGCGGCGTTATGTAGCAGCGTGGGTGGTAGGACTGGTAGCGGCGGGTGGTGTGAGGCAGGGTGGGCGTGGCGAGCGAGGGCGGGCCAAGAGCAGGCGGGCGGGCGGCTGTCTGTGAGTGTGTGTGATGTGGTGTGAAGCAATTTGGTGGAGGTGGTAAGTGTCTGATAGTGAGACCTCGGTTGTGACAAAAGGTTAAGGTGGGGTGAAGAGAGGGAGGGAGGAAGAGAGAGAGAGAGAGAGAGAGAGGGTGGGTCTTAGTAGTGGTGGTGGTGGTGGTGATTGAATGAGAGTAGAAGAGGATGGAAATAACAGAGGAGGTGACTAGAATTTGAAGGTAAAGGAAGATTAGGAAAAGGACGGACGGAGAGGATAAAGGAAGGAATAGATAGGAATTAATGTTAGAATGTGTAAAGGAAAGGAGGAAAATAGAGAAGGAGGTGTCGAGAATTGGAGGATAAGGAAGATTGGGAAAGGAGGGAAAATAAGAATGAAGAAATAGGAAGTAATGTAAGAAATGAAGGATACAAACATGAATAAAATAAGAAACTGTAGAAGAAGAAGAAGAAGAACACGAAGGACAACAACAGTAACAAACAACAGTAACAAACAACAACAACAACAACAACAACAACAAGAACAACAACCCAGCCAACCATCCAACCAACCAAAGAAACAACAACAACAAAAAAACACTAACATACTACAAAAATAAGACTTAACAAAAATAACAAAGAAAAACGCGACGAAGAACTACCAGCACCTCAATTCCCACACTTAGCGAGACTGCAACACGTAGATACAAGTTACCCGTTACTCTCCTTCCCTTGCGTCTGGTGTTCAGCTCCTCGACATCTCTCTCACTTCCTCGGCAGGTCACGGGACAAAACACACAAGACGCCGCCGCCCTGGGGAGTCTTGTGTCCTGTAGAGGGAGGTCGTTCACACGCTGATTTGAAGCAGATAAAGGAGGATCACTTGCACCATTAAGAGCTTAGGAAGGATCACGTTAGGGGGTGAAGACTTTGCGGGTGGCGAAGGAGAAGGAGAAGGAGGAGTGAAAAGAAGTCAGACACTGCTTGAGGGGAGGAATACCAGAATGAAGAGGCGGAGAGGAAGGAAGGTGTAAGTCGGAGGAAGCGTTTAGCGAAATAGACGGAGCTTACGAAGGAAAAGGGAAGCTGTAACTTACGTAGCATTCAACCTGTTTGCCTGGGAGAGGGAAGAGGAGGAGGAGGAGGAGGAGGAGAAGCGGCCGCCGGGACAGGAGCGGGGATCTTTAGGGCATAATGTTAGATTTCCGGGGTAGTTCTCAAGGGCAGGGCGGGTTTTTGCCTACCTAGCTTTTACATATGGAAGGGGAGTGTTGCAGGGGGTGGAGGAAGCTAAGGCGGTGGGTTGGTAGGAGAGAATAGCTAGAATAAGGCTGAAATTAACTTGCACCAAATGAACTAGGATAGGATAGAGCTATGTAGAAAAAAAGACAGGAAAAAATAGTTGATAGAAGAGTCTTTCTGGGAGTGGAGGAAGCTAAGATGGTGGGTTGTTAGAATAGACTAGTCAACTTGCACTAAAGGCTGCTGGTATGATAGAGTGGGATAAAAAAAACAAGAAGAAAGAGTTATACAAGGGAGTGGAGGAACAAAATGCTGGAATAGAGTCACGCGAAGCTGCTAAAACAAGACAGTTAGAGAGTACATCACGAAAAAAATAACGCTAAATTGTTCTTACTGGTATTGAGAAGCTAAACACTGAAAGACACAGTGATGAAGAACACAGAGCGAGATATGTAGGTGATGGATGACGTGAAGTGCTAAAGGGTGCTGGCCGACTCAGGCTGTGGTTATTACGTGCTTCAGTACACACGGCTGTTCCGGAGTTTGTCTTTCCTCGGCAGCTGAAAGATAACGTGACAAGGAAGGCTGGTGGCTGGGTGGGTGTAGGGGCCAGTGAAGGGGTGGGTATTGGGGTGCAGGGCGAAGGAAGGGAAGGAAAGTTACGACACCTCTGTCACCTGACCTGATCCTCTAAAGTTGGAAGACCCACCGCCACCCGCTGCCTCACCTGCTGCTACTGGTCCTCCTCTCCTTCCTCCCGCCCCACACGTCGCCACCCACACCTCCTCCTCCTCCTCCTCCGCGACTTCCTTTGCTACCCCCGTCCCTTCATTCATAGTTTTTTTTACTCTTCTTTGTCGTATTCATCTGCTATTCTCATTCATCCCTCATTAGTCTCTGGCAGTGTGTTCTTTGTTCGTTACTTGTTCTTCTTCTCCTTCTTTGTTTTGTCTCTGTTGCGGAGGAAGTGTTTGAAGTCGTGTGGTGATTTTTAAAGTGATGGGTGGAGAGCGAAGGATTGTGTTAGTTTTTGTGGTTCATGTAAAGTTTAAAGCTAATGAATCGAGGAGGAGGAGGAAGAAGAAAGAAAAAGGAAAACAGGGAAGGGGTAGGAAGACAACAAGGACAAGGACGAAGAGGAGGAAGTCAGATGAAAGAAAAAAAGACAAAATAGATGAGAAAGAAAAAAAATAGTGGTTTGGAAGGTAAATACGATGAGAGAATAAATACAAACGATAAACATTAAACACAAAGAAAAGAAACCACACAGGATACATTTAGGAGGAGGTCAGGAGAGGATAGGAGAGCAGGGCAGGGACACTCTTGACTCACTCATGCTGACTACCAACCGCCTACAACCAAGAAGGGGGAGCTCAAGTTACTTAGATCTTCTCAACTCTCTAGAACCCCTACCCAAACACCCTAAACCCCCCTGAAAGCCCCTGAGCCCCCTTAAACCCCCTAAACCTGCCGTGAGCTTCCCTCAAACATCAGTTACACTCTTGCCATCCCCTTAAACACCCATAACCTTACTCAGAATCACTCATACCCTCCAGATCCTTACTCTTTCCTCCTCCTCCTCCTCCTCCTCCTCCTCCTCCTCCTCCTCCTCCTCCTCCTCCTCCTCCTCTCCTTTTTCCGATATGTCAGCCCTCAGCAGATGACAACGGACCACCGCCTCAGGTTAAGAGTTGCGACATTGACTTAAGGGAAGGAAAGGCGTAGAGGAGGCGTAGGAGGGTGACGGAGGCGTATCAGGGGGAAGGGGAGTAAAGGGGAGTGGTTTTAGGGGAACAGGAGATGAGGTAATGTGGGTGATCTAAGAGAGAGAGAGGGAGAGAGGGAGGGAGAGAGAAATGGACTGGGTGTGGGCGCTTGTCACTGTAAATATTAAGACATGTGGTGAGGTTATGATGGTGGGCGGGCTTGTGTGTGTGTGTGTGTGTGTGAGAGAGAGAGTGAGTGGGTGGGCGGGCGCGAGGGAAGGCAGGTGGATCGGTGGGTGGGGACTGGTGCAGGTCTGTTGAGGGCGAGGCGGCCGTGTGGGTGATGGATGGATGACCCGTGCACCAGGCCAGGTAAAGGTGGACGGCAGGTAAAGCTGAATGTTATTTTCGATTAGAAGACGTCGGGTGGAGCTGTGGTGGAGGCTGATGGTACGTAATAGAGATGAAACTTGTTTAATTAAAGGTGAAGCTCAGGTGTGCGGGAGGTATTGAAGAGGTGTGTGTGAGGAGAATACAAGTGGATGGATGTGCACGTGTGGGGGGATGGGGCCTAGTGGCAGGGGAACCTTAATGGAGCGGTGGACTAATCGTGCTGTCAGGTGGATTAACTTTGCGGGAATTAAGTGGAGGAGGAACGTAGCCAACAATTAATCGTGTTGGTCACTTAATTGCCTTTTTAATCACAGGTTTGATTAACGATACCGGGACGGGCTGGAGGGCGGGGAGGCCAGGTGATAAGAGGGATAAGAGGGGAGGTCCTCACTGCGCCTGGAAGACAGGGAGGGAAAAGATTACTGAAGAAAGAAGGGAAGCTAAAGAGATAAAGATGAAGCGAAGAGAAGGTAATATGAGGAAAAGGATGGAAAGGAGGGGAAATGTAGGGACTTTCAAAGATCAGAGGAAAGAAGGTGGTAGAAGAAGGAAACGAAAGAGGGGGAAAAAAAGCGAAAGAGAACTGGTGAAATCGAATGATCAGACATAGGAAAACGTGCTCAAGAATAGATAAGAATAAAAGAAGAAAAAGGAAGGTTAAAATGGTAAGAAAAGAAGATAAAACAGTATATGACCCAAAGAATCAACAGTTAAAAAAAACATGTGAAGAAAAAAACGAGGAAAATAAATGAATGAAAAAAAATCACACTAAAAAAAAAAAAAAAAAAAGACACAAAACTAAGAAAAAAATGAAGAAAATAAAGAGATTAACCTATTCACGAGCATCAGCAAGGGGCGGGAGACCGAGAAAAGAGGCGAGCGAGGTGAGTGAGTGTTCCGTGTTACATGAGGCCCAGCGTAACCTGACCTGCTGGCCACCTCACCTGCCCACCCCACCTGCTCACCAACAGAGGGAAGAGGGATTATCTCACCTGGTGGCGCCTCGAATACCTGCGCTCACCCTTACGCTGCCCCTGTGTGTGTGTGTGTGTGTGTGTGTGTGTGTGTGTGTGTGTGTGTGTGTGTGTGTGTGTGTGTGTGTGTGTGTGTGTGTGTGTGTAAAGTGTAATGTCAGCAGTTGACCACGCGTTCCCTAATAAGGAGTGTTTGGCTCGGCAGAGTGATAAGCGTGAAGAAAGTTAGTGTGTGGGACAAAAGACGATCAGCCACAGGAATGCTAGGAAGGCGATCACTTAGCAGTACAGAGTTAGCGAGAGAGAGAGAGAGAGAGAGAGAGAGAGAGAGAGAGAGAGAGAGAGAGAGAGAGAGAGAGAGAGAGAGAGAGAGAGAGAGAGAGAGAGAGAGAGAGAGAGAGAGAGAGAGAGAGAGAGAGAGAGAGAGAGAGAGAGAGAGAGAGAGAGGCATCCTAGATAGAGTAACGACCTGAGACATAAACGAGAAAAAAAAACTTATTAGACAGAGTAATGATCCTACCTACACACACACACACACACACACACACACACACACACACACACACACACACACACACACACACACACACACACACACACACACACACACACACACACACACACACACACACGATTAACCCCCTCTATAACCTCCCCGAAGCATCATCCCCAAATACCCTTAAGTCCCCCCTCGGAGCATCCCAACTCCCCAGCGCCTCCCTACTGCTTCCCCTCCCCCCGGTGCCCCAAACGTCACCACCGCGAGCATGGGCGGCGAAGGGCTTAACTGCTAGTGTGTATAAGCCTTTATCTCGCGTCTTATCGCCTAATTCCAGACTAAGGGCAGCCAGAGATGAAGAGATTAACGATAAGACTAATTGAAGG
>NC_087163.1:25537084-25549584 GCF_035594125.1 Scylla paramamosain | reverse complement strand
AAGGAACCTGAGAGGGAAAGGAACACGGGAGCAGGAGGAGGAGGAGGAGGAGGAGGGAGAGGAAAGGAAGGAAAGTAGAGAACAAGTCGAGTCAAGTGAGGAAACCGTTTATCATCGTACTCCGCCTCATTCTCCTTCACCTCCACCACCTTCTCATCTCTCTCTGATCGTCTTCCTGTCCGCTCCCTGCTGGTGACACGCAGGCGGGGAGGCTCCGGGCTCGTCACACAATGGAAGGCAACCTAAACACCGTCACGCTTTCATCTGTGTCCATCCAGAAGGCATTGAGCCCCCCCACCTCCCTGCCTCCCATCCCGCCGTTCGTCATAGCTGGGCCGGCCACTTTATGCGTCGGGATCGCTTGCAATTTAGCTGCAATTGATTTGAACTGTCGCGAGACACACCATTGTGGGCGTCGGAGCGAGCCACATGCCGCCTGCAGCAGACAGGGCCTGTGTCGGGCTGCTGCACCGCATCAAAGCCAGCACGCAGGGACGCCCGCCCTGGCACAGAACGAGACGCGGAAAAAAACATGTCGGGATAATAACTAAATAAGCATCCTTAAGCAGCCAAACGAGAAAGTGTAAAAGGAAACAGAATGAGCGGGAGGAAAGCATGCTGAATCTCGACAGACGGCGCGCCACGAGCAGCTGCCGCAGCACAAGCAACAGCAGCAACGCGCCCTGACGGAGGCCAGCTGTCCGCCTGTCCTGCAGACAAGGACGTACTCGCACAAGGTCAAATCTGGACCTACAATTCTTAGAAGACAAACAGCCTCCTAATCATCCATTATCGTTGCAATCTCGTCTGCTTGAATAAGCTGAAAATAATGAAAAAAATGCGATATAAAACAAGACGTAAGAGCTTATTAACCAATTGATGTGTATCGCTCTGAAGAGATTTATTCTGCCAGTGCTCCATACTTGCTAATCCACCTTTTGTTTTAGCACACTTGTATTTGTCGTGGGAGTATTGTCAGGACGACTTTCGAATGAAAGGGAGAGGTGTGGGAGAGAGAGAGAGAGAGAGAGAGAGAGAGAGAGAGAGAGAGAGAGAGAGAGAGAGAGAGAGAGAGAGAGAGAGAGAGAGATGAGAGCATGGGTAACAGTGCCATGAATCTCAAACAACACACACAGTCAGAATTCTCTCTCTCTCTCTCTCTCTCTCTCTCTCTCTCTCTCTCTCTCTCTCTCTCTCTCTCTCTCTCTCTCTCTCGTCTCTCTCTCTCTCTCTCTCTCTCTCTCTCTCTTTCTTTCTTTTCATCCACCTCCCTGATATCCGATTAACTTACTTTCTTCGTCTTTTACTTTTCTCTTCGTAATGTCAGTAATTTCTCCACTGGTCTCACGTCTGTGCTTTTCATCGTTACCTTACATTCACTCTTCCCGGTTTCTCTTGCTTTCATTTTCTTATCCCTTGTTCCTTTCTTCTCGTGTTCCTTTGCTCTTTCTTTTATCCACATCTTCACTATCCCCCCTCTTGTTTTTTTTTTTTTCTCGTCTCTTTTCCTCTTACTTTTCTTTGTTTATAATTCATTCACTCTTTTCTATTTTCTCCCCCTCCCCCTCTTATCTTTGCTTTTCCTTTCCTTGTATTAACTTTCTCCTCTGCTTCTCCTGGTTTCCCTTTTTTCTTTTACTTTTCTTTGTTTTCATTCACTCTTCCTTTTAATATTCTTCTTTGTTTATTTATTTATTTTTTTCTTGTTTACATGCATTAACTTTTTTTGTCTGTTTCTCTTCTACACTGTATTTTTTTCTGCTTCTTGTTTCCATTTATTCATTCTCCTCACTGATTCCTTTCTTTCTTAATTTTCTTGTATTCACTCTGTTTCTCTTGCCTCTCTCTATTCGCTCTCTTTCTTCCCAATTGTCTTTTCTTATTCCTTTATTTTTTTTTAATGTTTTCCCTTGGTTTCCCCTGTTTCGAATCCTACTTCGTGTTTTCTTGCATTCACTCTCCGTTTCTCTCGCTTCTCTCTATTCGCTCCCTTTATAATATTCTTTTCCAGTTCCCTTGTTTTATGTGTGTCCACTTCTACACTGTCTTTCCTTTGCTTCTCTCGTTATCATCCTTCCATCTTATTCCAGCTTCTTATTTTCTTGTATTCACCTTCTCGGTTTCTGCTGCTTCTCTCTTTTCGCTTTCATCCTTCCTCGATCCTCCATCTAGATCTATTTTTTTTTTCTGTGTTCCCTTCTACATTGTCTTTTCTTTATTTTTTATTCGTCACCATCTTCCTTCCTCTTCCACGTGTAGCCTTCCTTGCTTATCAGTGTTCACAGCTGCCGCCGGTAAGTCAATTTGCGAGGAATCTTGTTGAGTAGAGTTCACTTAAGCCTCACAAATGTAACCTAATCATTAGGCAAGGCCTGTTTTGTGTCTCGCCGGCCATTTGAGGAGCCTACTTACTGGTTTTCATGTCCAGAAAATCCATTACTCCCTCTTCATGATTAATTTAACTTTCAGATTTAACGAGTTAGATTTCCTGAAGAATGCGAAGAAAATTTATCTCGTGCTGTTTTTATTGATGGCGATCGTGATAAGGAGGCTTAGTGTTCCTATCATCAGCTTTTGTGGTGTTTCTTCACCCTGTGCGTTGATGAAGGTGTGTAGCTGCCGTAGACTTGATACAGGACGGGAGTAACAGCTGGTGGGGAGGTGGCGGTGGAGGGGGGGGGACGGAGAGTGGAGTAAAGAGGGAGGGAAAGAGAGTGAAGGAGGCGTGGTAAGGTGGAGCAAGGGCGGGAATTTGAGTGGTTATGTATAAGCCACACCTTCCACTCGTGTGTGTGTGTTTGTGTGTGTGTTTGTGTGTGTGTGTGTGTGGGTGGGTGTTTGTGTGCGTGCGTGCGTGCGTGCTTGCCTCGAGTAGTCACATTATGGGTTGGGATGCGGCCTTTCTGACCATTCATCCATAAACGCTGCCACGCCTCTCCTTTCCTCCCTCTTCCCTTCCTCCCCTCTCCCTTCTTTTACTACTCTTTCCGCTCTTTCCTCCTCCTCTTTCCTCCTTTCCTTTCTCCTCTTCCCGCTGTTTCTGTCTTATTTCTCCGGTACCTGTTCCTTATTTTCCTACCCCTTACTTCATATCATAATTTTACCTTTTCCTTTTCATCTTATTCTTGTTCTCCTATAGCTCCTCTTTCATCGTCATTCTTCTCTTTTTTCCTTTTTGGCCATCTCCTCGATTGTCATCACTTGCTCTTTCCCTCTTCTCGTCTTTCAGGTCTTTTGTTCTTATCATCCACTTGCTTCTCTTCCTCCTTCTCGTCTTCATTTACCTGTTAATCTTCTCCATATTCTCTATCCTCATCACTTACTCCTTCCTTCTCCTCCTCTTCTAGTTCTTTCGTTCTTATATTCTCTCTCTGCCTCTCCTCCTCCTCATCATCATCATAATTTTCGTTTAGCTCTTCTTCTTCCTCCTCATCCCCATCATCAGTCTAGTCTTCCTTGGCGGCCCTTGAGTATAAGGTGGCCGCCGGATCCTTAACATTGTGTAAATTTATGCTGCCTCATATTTAGCCCCAAATTTATTATCGTGCTTATTATCATTATTGCCCCTCGCATTTTCAGATTGTGGCCTTTGCTTGACTCATGTTTGTTCTGTTTGTTTTGACCTGTTCCTGGTTGCTGCTTTGTGTGTGTGTGGATAGGCAGGGGTGGGGCGAGTTGAAGAGAGAGGGAGAGGAAAGAGATAGCTAAGAGAAAATGAAAGCACAGTGATATGAAGGAGGAGGAAGAAGGAAAGGATAGAAAGGCCAAGATTAGTTTTAAGTCTACAGAAGCAAGCCATCAAGAAAAAAGGATGACGTGCGGAGAAACTGTAACGTGATATAAAGAAAGAACTTAACAGAAGCAAAGTGCGAGGGATGGTGATTTTAACGAGACAGTAAATAGTAATCCTAAAAATAATAGTATATTGTTATATCTTCTTGCCATCGTTGTCTTTGTTATTTTCGCTTCAATCTCTGCTTAGTTTTACATACGTCGGCTTCTGTTATCATCTTGCGGTAGATGGTGGACAGCATTACTTATTATTATTCCTTTGCGGGGACTGCCACGTGTAGAGCTGACGGGTTCTCGCAGCTTCATTATTTTCTTCTTACCTTCATTGTACTACTTTTCGTGATGCATTGCCTTGGTTGAGAGAGAGAAGTATAAGAATGAACATATTTTACAGGAAGAATTTAGAGTGACAGAAGTTTAATTGATCAGGTGTGAGCGAGGGAGGTTGAGGGATGTGTCTGGCAGCAGGTAAACCTGTAATACAAATGTTGTCCAAGAACTGGAGACCTAACAAGGATAGAGAAGAAAAAAGAAGAAAAATGAACTATGTGTAATGTCCGACGTGTTTCCCAGGCCAGGGTGTGACCATAAAAGGAAAGGTAAAATTGGTGTTTATATTTTGCACACACTTTTATTTACATCTTAAAGTTTACATGGGACACACTGACTAGATAGAATATAAACATTACTCTTTTTTTTAACATTGGCTATACATAACTGTGTAATACTGTGATGCTGTCTTTGTTTGGGCTCACGCTGCCTTCAGCTCGACACGGTGGGCTGACTCGGGGGAATTTGGCACCTTTTTCTTCCACGTGAAGGAGTTGACAGCCTCGCGTTGCTCCTCGGCGAGGCACGTCACGGCTCACCCACACGACGCGGCGACACGACAGGCGGCGCTCGCATTCCCACGCCCACCAGGACGCCCACTCCATCCATCCAGTCTCTGAGATCCACATGATAAGTTTACCCCACACGAATGTCTATCAATGCCCATTTCCAGCGGCTTGACACACACAGCGAGGACACTGCCTGGCCAGGGCTTCGAGTCGCCTGACCCGACTAGCCCTCTAGAGATCCTGTAATGGACACAGGACCTCCAGCTCGTCCATCCCTACGGCGCTGACGCCCGAGGGAAGGCATAACTCTGCTGCTGCACGCCCCGACTCCATCACCTGCAGCACCACCTTACACAGGGAGTCTGGACGGCTGGGAGGGCGCGAGGCAGGGCGGAGACGAAGCTGTCATGTCGCGGAAGCGGCTCGTGTAAACTCTTGTACTGACGAAGAGCTTACCGACACTATATGAGGAGATCGGCGAGCGTAGTGATGTAGGTCTGCGCCATCTGCAGCGTGTCGTACTTGGACAACTTCCGGTCGTCGCACAGCTGTGGCAGCACGGACCGCAGTCTGTCGAAGGCCTTGTTGAGGTTGTCCATTCTGCGGCGCTCCCGGGCGTTGGCGGCGAGTCTCCTCTTCTTCCTCACGCCGTCCGTCACGTCACGACCCGTCCGCTGCTTCCGCACGGCCCACACCGACTGCTGCCGCGCGGCGCCTTTTGAGTTTTGCACGGGTTTTGGTTCACCGGAGATCCACCGAGCCGCTGCTGGCTCCCGCTTGTTCTCAATGGCACCCAGAGGCACTGACGCGGAGGTCTTGCCCGGGGTGAGGCTCCTGCTGATCTGGTAGGTGGACACTCGGTAGCCGTCGGCCTTTGACTGGTGCTGTGTGACGGAGGCGCGCTGGCCCACGCCCGCTACGGTCTTGGTGGGCGTCCCAGGCTTGGCGAAGATGCCGGTGGTGCCCGCCGCCGTGTACAGCTGCGTGTACTCCGGGTACGCGACCACCGGGGAGGCGGACGTCTGGAGGGTTGCCTGCTGGGCCATGGTGAAGGGCTCCCAGGCGTCACTTGGGGTGGTGGGGGAGAGGGTGGGGGCGAGTGTCGGGGGGCACAGGCGAGTGGGACTTGGAGGAGGCGTTGAAGCAGGGCTGAGAGATCCGTAATCGCTGTCTGGCGTGGGCGGGCGGGCGGTGTAGAGGGCTGTGGTGTAGGCGTCAGTGAAGGCCGTGCACCATCTGCTGGTACACAGCACCAGCGCCGTCCATCTCGGTCACGGCAGCTCACGAACTCAAGACTGTGCAGTGACCGCGCCGAGTCACTCCCACTGGCAGTCACTGGGGCTCGCGACTCTCACTCAAGGCAGGACGAGACGGACTGGGCAACAGCGAGTGCGGGTATGAACTGGCGACCGGCCTCACTCCTCCAACTATATACCTGGGCAGGTGCTGGGGGCGGAGCTTCAGACCGCGCCCACCTGAGTCTCCTGCCCGCCACCACCACGCCGCCGCAATGGCCACAATTAGCCCGACCCCGCGCACCTCTGATGTGGCCCGTGGTGATCCCGCCGTTATGGTCTTGCCGCCGCTTTGTGGGACTCATCCTCCCGCTAAACGTCTCCCTTATACTTTTGAAACTGAAGCACGTGCATCTTGTTTTCCCTCGTTCCTCCTCGCTCATATTCCAGCGCTCATCTCCGTAGATGCATCAACACGCTCCAATGCAAGACGGAAACTGTAATAATTTCCTGTGAGCGAGAGAGAGAGAGAGAGAGAGAGAAAGAGAAAGACTCCGAGGCAGCTGCTTCCCCTTTATCCCACAAACACGAGACGACAGAGAGAGAGAAAAAGTTAAATTCCTGAACACGTAACTTTGTGCTCACTCGCGGGAAGCTTCCTGTCCTGGCCTGGCCGTGGATTGTTTTTTACTCAGCGTTGAAATTTCGCAGCCTGAGCGTTGAGTGGGGAGTGTGATGCTGCATGCGCTCCAATAACTGGGTTTTGAGAGTCGCAGGCGTGTAATGTCTTTAACCACACACGGGAAGCGGATCATGAGGAGAGAGAGAGAGAGAGAGAGAGAGAGGAGAGAGAGAGAGAGAGAGAGAGAGAGAGAGAGAGAGAGAGAGAGAGAGAGAGAGAGAGAGAGAGAGAACTACTAGCAAAAGTCATGCAATCTTTATTTCAGGACGGATGTTTAAGCTTTTATATATAACTTCAAACCAACATTTCCAGCCTCACTTACGGCATCAATTTGTATTATCATCTTTATCTCCAGCTAGAATCAACTCAGACCGCAAAAAAAAAGCACTCGCGGTCTGCTATAACGCCAACAAAACCTGGAGAACACTGAGGAAGCAGGAGGAGATAATGACTAACGGTGTGCACGAGATGGGATTGATATGACGCGGGCTGGAAGTGCTGGAGATGCGGAGGAAGCCGTCCCGACCTTCGCTGGCAGATCGTAGGTGAAAGAAAGACGGGTAACTGAAATGAGCCGTGGTACGAGTAATCTTTTTTTGGGGGGGAGAATTTGGGTGATGCTCAGTTGTGATGGGGGCGACCAAGCAGAACCATGAAGTGTTTTTATCTTGTCCTCGTCTTGGTTTTCTTCTTCCTTTTCCTACATTCCTTCTTTCATCCATTTTTTTTTTTTTCTGGTTTGTCTGTCTGTCGGTGTTTCTTCTTTTGTGATAGCTGGAAGTGTTTCTGGTAATTTTGTCTTTTTTTTTCGTTTTGTTATTGTCCTTGTGTTTCTTGTGGTGTTGGTAACTTCTCCTCCACCTCCTCCTCTTCTTTTTCCTTTTCTTTTTCTTCTTTTCCTCCTCCTCCTCCTCCTCCTCCTCCTCCTCCTCCTCCTCCTCCTCCTCCTCCTCCTCCTCCTCCTCCTCCTCCTCCTCCTCCTCCTCCTTCAGTCGCCTTTTGTGTCTTCCTCGTGTTTCATATTTTATCTCTCTCACCTTCATATTATTACTACACAGACTTCCTCCATCTTCCTCTCTCCCCCTTCCTTCCTTCTTTACCTGCTTCCTTCCTCTCCTTCCCTCCTTCCCTTCCCAGTTTTTTTCCTTCCTTCCCATGCCCATAATTTGTTCACATTATTTCTTCCTCATATTCCTGTCTTGTCCTATTTTATTCTTGTTTTTTTTTTTTCTTTATTCTGAGCTTCTTTTCCGTAATTAGTATTTCGATTTCCTGTTTTTTTTTTTTTTTTTTTTTTTTTGTTCCTTTCGTTATTCTTAATTTCCAGTTTTTTTGCGTTTTTTTTTTCATTGCCTTTATTAACTTTTTCAGTTCGTATCTTTATTTATTATTTTTTTTATCTTTCATTCATACAAACTTTCCGTGAACTTTCTTTATTTTCCCCTTTCCCTTTCCTTATATCTTTTTTTCTCTCTCTCTTTCTCTCTCTTTCCTTGCTTATTTCAATCTCAATCCTATCTTTTTTTTTCCTCCGGTTTCTTGTCTTCATTCAGACATATTCGTCTTTCCACCTTTCCTTCTTACAAACTCTTGCACATCCTTTATTTCCCCTTACTTGCTCTTCATTTCTGTTTTTCAGCTTACTTTTATCCTTATCCATTCAGTATCTTCCTATTCTACCCTTCCTTCCTTTTAATATTCTTACTTTTCCATCCTTCCTCCAAATTCTTGCACTTCGTTTATTTTCCCTTACTTCCTCTTCATTTCTCTTTCTCAGCTTGCTTCTATTCTTATCCATTCAATTTCTTACCATTGCGTCCTTTCTTCCCACACAATTTAAACAGGCACTCATCTCCTTCTCTCCTTGGTTATGCATCAATCTTTTCTTCCACAAGTTCACTAGTAGTAATTAGATAAACAGGTACCCTCATTACAGTCCTTCGTGTATTTTTCTCATGTATTCTTGCTTATCATTTGTGTTGCTTGATTCCTTTAGATCCTTTTTCTTCCCTGACATGCTCCTTCACGTATCCTTCAGGCCGTCAGTCCATATCCTTCAGCTGTCGATCTCCTTAACTTCTCAGCCTTATTCCTTCACGACACATCCTTTGCCAGACATTCTCCTTCACTTTCATCCGTATTCCTTCACTCTTTCACATCCTTTTCCTTCACTTCTCGTCACTGTTCCTTCTCTCCTCTACCTTTCCCTTCCCTGACTTTCTCACTTTCAGCCCCTTTAGTTCTTTATATATTTCCTTCCTCCTTCGCTTACCATTCTTCACTACTTCATTTAACATCCTTTCCCTTCCTTAGCGTCCTTCAGCGGCCAGGGTGAACACAGTAAGCAGGCAAGTGGCTCCTCATTACTCACCACCAATGATCTTCAGTGTACCATCTCGACCATTACTCACCCGCCCTTCATCATCACCCCAGTACGGTGTGTCATCACCAGGCGAGTGATGATGACCGTGTGTGTGTGTGTGTGTGTGTGTGTGTGTGTGTGTGTGTGTGTGTGTGTGTGTGTGTGTGTGTGCGGTTTTCTTGTTCTTTCGTTGTCATTTTTCATTGTTTTCGTTTTATCATCATCTTTATCTTCGTCGTGGTCGTCATTATTATCATCATCATCGCTATCATCATCATCATCATCACCATCATCATCGTTATCGTCATCATCATCATCATCATTATTATTATTATCATCATCAAAAGCAACAGCATCATCATATCTTATTCTTTTATTCTTATTCGTATTCCTTTTATTCTTACTGCTCTTTATATTTATCTTTTTCCTCACCCTCTTCTTCCTCGTCCTTCTCCTCTTCCTCCTCCTCAGCCAGTCAGTCAGCCTCGCCTCCCTGATAAGAAGTAAACAAAAGATAAATCGAGATAAACCTGTCAGCCTTCTCTCTCACTTTAATGACTGGGGATTTCTTGTAAAAAAATAAATAAATGGATCATATCTTTATTATTTTTTGCCTCACATCCACTTAGCGGGTAACTTTTGTATCTTATTTTTAAAGTTCAGGATGCATTTTGATACAACAACAGAGGAGGTAGGCTCAGTTCACATTTCTGATAGTTTAGATGCGAAGGGGGAGTAAATAGATCGAAGAGAGAGAGAGAGAGAGAGAGAGAGAGAGAGAGAGAGAGAGAGAGAGAGAGAGAGAGAGAGAGAGAGAGAGAGAGAGAGAGAGAGAGAGAGCCGCAACACTTCACGAGTCAATATCTTTTGGTCTCACTGGTGAAAAGAAGCAAATAAAGGAGTGTTTGATGATCCATTGAGAGAAGATGAGGACCCTTCACTCGACTGCTGGTACTCCACTTCTCTCCCTCCCTCACCCTCTTTCTCTCGTTCTCGACCCTCTTTCTCTCTCTCTCTCTCTCGCTTCTCTCTTGTCCTCCTCTTCGTTTCCTTCTCCACATCCGTCCTCCTCCCTCCCCCTCAGAGGCTTTTATAACGTTCTTTTCTTTCGTTACCTTCTATTATGAGAATTTATTTGTTGTTGTTTTTGCTGCTCTTTTTCCTCAACAACAAAATACTACTACTACTACTACTACTACTACTACTACTACTACTACTACTACTACTACTACTACTACTACTACTACTACTACTGTCCATCCTCTTCATTTTTCCTCCCCCTATCCCTCGTCACCACCACCACCACCACCTAACGCCACAACAAAGACTGCTGAAGAAGGCGAGGTTAGCTGGGGAGCACTCGACCTCCAGCACCTCCTCCTCGGCCTCACCTTCGCCCTCCGCTGAGTCTCAAGTGTTGTTTCTTTTTGAGTCTTTTATCTCCGCATCATTTGGTTTTATTCCTCCCGACACGAGGGTTTGCGCCCCACCCCGCTCCTACCACCTCCCTGTGTTTGTGAGTGTGTTTGTTGACCGAGGGAGACGTTAGGGCTGAGGAGGAGGCGGTGGAGAAGGAGGTAGTGGAGGAGATGGAGGTAGTGAAGGAGGTGCAGGAGGAAGTGTGTATAGGTGACGGCTCAGGTAGACAAAGGGTTATGTAGATATAGATGAGAGAGAGAGAGAGAGAGAGAGAGAGAGAGAGAGAGAGAGAGAGAGAGAGAGAGAGAGAGAGAGAGACTTGCACACAAACCACAAAAACAAAGCATCAATTAAAGAAAACGAGAGTGATGCTTCGTCCCACATACAACAGCACGGGAGCAGTACTTGACATGAGAAACACGCTGGAACGTCAAGTTTTCAGGGAGTACTAAGATATTATCAGATGTGGGATAACAGTTATCGCCCCGGATGCAAGAAGGACCTGCGGGGGAGCAAGTTCTGAGTTAAAACCTCCTTTAATTCCCCTCCTCCTCTTCTTCCCCTTCCTCCCGCTGTGGCCAGAGATTCACGCGGGTGGCGCTGAGTCTAAGGATAAGCACCATATTTTTTCTTTCTTTAATTGTGAATAATTATCATCTAAGGGGGACTGTGGCTGCCCATTCCCACTGTGGTCGTCCGGGCCCACCTGATCACCCGGGATAATCACAGGTGTGCCATGATAATTGCCTTACACACTCTCCCTCTCCCTCTCCCTCTCTCTCTCTCTCTCTCTCTCTCTCTCTCTCTCTCTCTCTCTCTCTCTCTCTCTCTCTCTCTCTCTCTCTCTCTCTCTCTCTCTCTCTCTCTCTCTCTCTCTCTCTCTCTCTCTCTCCAGTCCGCCGCGGGGTTGACGGAAGGGACGCGTCGCTCCTCCGGTCTGGTCGTCGTTGCGTGAGGAATGACACTACAGTTTCTCTCTCTCCCTCTCTCTCTTCCTCTCCCTCTCTCCCTTAATCGTGTCCACCAGAAAAGGTCCAAGTTTTTTTTTTCTTTTTTTTTAGTGCCTCGTCCCATCGACATCCCTCACCGTGGTAAATTTCACCCTTGTTTTCATGTTCCAGGGTGAGGATGAGGGAGGAAGGGTGTCTAGGTCATTTTTTACCCAGTACTTGCTCCTACCCTTCCCTTTGCTCTTTATTCCCCTTTGCCCTCTCTCTACCTTCCCCTGTGCTGTTTATTTCCTTCTCACAGACCCACAAGCTACACACGGACATCTCTCTGGGCTCCTCTTAGCGAGTACCCAGTTAAGAGGCACTGGACAGAAAACGCAAAAATTGGTAAGAGAAATATTACTAACGGAAACAGGAAATTGGGGCAGGGTGTGATATGAATGTACGAGGAGGAGGAAGGAGATCGATTTGATTAAGAGAAAAACTAATTGGGGGAAGCGGATAATGTATATAAAAGGTGCGTTTTTTATGAGAAGCTGTGAGAGATGAGGAGACACTGAACTGAACTGAACTGCGCTGCGCTTTATGTGATTAACAAAGAACAATGAACGGCGCAGGAAATCGGAAAGCATCCAGACCAACGTGATATAAATAGCTACACTCCAACACGTAAAAAGCAAGATTCGGTTCCTTCCGAGGGAGAGAGAAGAGGATATTTAACTCCACTTAACTCCAGGCCATTAAGAAAGAACAAGGAAAAGATGTAGGAAAGTATTTATATCAATGTAATAGAAATTGTTACACTCCAGCACGTGGAATTATTTAACTTCTTTCAGAGAGAGAGAGAGAGAGAGAGGGAGGGAGACTTAATGCGATTTAACTGCACAGGCTTAACAAAAGAACAATGCACGGTGTAGGAAAACATTCACATCATCATAATGTAAATAGTTTTGTTATGCTATGAAGAAAGATCGGAACATGTGTGAGTGAGAGATGAGAAGATACTTGAGTCCACAAAAGTAACAAGGAACAAAAGTGAACGGTGTAGGAATGCATTCGAATCAACATAACACGAATGGCTACGCACACTCCGATGGACAAAAAGGAGACCTGGATTCCTCTTGAATTCTTTCTCGTCATGTTCCTTTCGACTCCACAGACGCTGTCCGCCTTCCTCCCGCCCTCCGCCCGCCCGCCCGCCCGCTGCCTCCCGTCACTTCG